>NC_061487.1:11711994-12011994 GCF_022539355.2 Hippoglossus stenolepis | reverse complement strand
TTTCAGCTCAATGATTACACCTAATCCTCATTGTGTTATTACTGAACATTTTTCTCCACTATGTGCTTGAGTGCTATGAATCCTCTCAATGTTAACCTTTGCCTTTTATTAAAAAAACCTCTAAGTGTAATCATTGCCACTGAACAGGTTATTCTCACAATGTAATGAAAGTTCTCTTTTTCCTTCCTGTCTATCTTTGTCACTTGGATTCTAACAGATTAGTTTCAGTTTCCTGTCCAGTATGAAGTGGCTCATGTATTTACTGAGTTTCCCTGCAGACTCAGAAGTCTTGGTTTTATTCACCTTCTTGAGTGCACTGTGTGTTGTTAATGTGAGCATACCTGACCTTCATGTGTGTGAATACAATCAAGAGTCTGTATATACCGACTATGTCATGACATGCTGTGCATTTTTTACATCGCAGAATCAACATTTGCAATTGTATGACCATTTAAAATACTTCTGTTCTCTTTGCCCTTGAACTGTACACATATACGTTCTAACATACATGATATTTATATCCTCTTTGTCATTCGTGTTTCCTCTGCTTGAATCACATGAGATTTGTGACTCATTCATGGTCTTGACCCACTTATTGCCAGGGTGAAAGGGAGCAGATTATCCAGGGGAAATTACAACCGACTGTAATTCAAGAAATCTCTTTGTTCATGCTTACACGAAACAAAGGAAACAATAAACATATAAATACTTTCCATTCAGTCCATGGAACATCTTATTCCTAGAACATGTGCCGGATGAATCCGCTGATGAATCTGCTGATCTACATCTGAATTCCTTCCTATAGGTGTGAGTGAGGACAGCCAAAGTAAACAGTCTGCAGAAAAAGCCGCAGCTCAGGCAACGCACAACAGGAGGCTGAGATGAAGAAGAAGGACAACTCAGCCACAGGCAGCTGGAAGTTAGACAACAACCAGATCTCCTCTGCAGTGAAGAACTCCTGCCATCCCGATCTGAAGGTATTGTACTTTGAGGAGAAATTAGATCCTCACTGACGACCCCTGAACCTTTAGCCAAACCATGTAAAATAAAGTGAGGCATGTTCCGATTTTGTGACCTAAGTAAACCGAGATGCACCACTTGAGTTATTTGTGGAGTTTCGTTTATTCTAAACTCCTTTATTTCCCCAGTCTGTTGAGAAGACAGTCAAAATGCCAACATTTCTTAAAAATGTTGTGACCACCAAAACACCCAGTTTTGGAATTGCAGGGGAAAAACTACAATAATAGACGTACACAGGCCAATGGGGACAGTGCATACCAGAGAATGCTCATATAAACTATGTATTTCAGCCTAAAGGGAGAGAGGACCCACATGTCTGTCATTTTCACAGACATCTGACCGGCCAAGAGAAGACAAACCAATATGACTGGAATCACATGGGCATAAGAAACTGAGACAGACTGCATGTGTTGGTTTCAATATGTGTTTCCTGTAGAATATATAGTGGGGATATGTTGAAGCCGTTGTTCAGCAGGTGCCTCCTACACTTTGTTTAGCCCGGTCATTTAGAAAAGCAGATTATCTACAGACAATGAGCTAGATAAAATCACTTAGGTATCGTCTGTGTATTGTGATGTGAATCCATGAATGTTTGAACTCCTGATGAGAGTTTCAGCAGAGTGTGCTGCATGTTTCTACCAGGCCAATGTGAGGGACTGAACAGGAAGGAATGACGAGTCGTTAGATTTTGAAAATAAGTGCTTTATTTACACAGAAAATTTGAAAAAAACTTTAAACAGAAACAAGCAATGAACTTATGGGATAACACTTACAGAACAAAAGGGGTCACATACATACAGGTTGATCAGCCTAATTATACGCAAAGTGGACTAAATGAACTCAGGTTAACATTAACTAACAAGAAAAAAGTCAAATTAAAGCCCAAATATCTAAATACCAAACATAATTCGAACACAATATTGACGCATGGACGAAGCATCTCCACTTCCTTCTATTATCCAGAAGTGAAGCTGAAATATCCCAGATACGAATGCCGGCATCTTGCGTATTTGGAGCCAGAGTCTGCAGCGATTGGGGGATGGAACTGCCGTAGAAGTGGAGGCAGGTTACCAACTTTTGTTTTTGTGTAGCTGCAACATCAACATCAGTTGATCTTCTAAGGTGTTGAGTGCAGCAGTTCCCTCTGCCCTTTGGACTGTGTATTAAGTGGCTGTGAAAAATTCCTTAGACATAGTTTGTGCTTCAGGGCAGAACAGAGGGTCTGTACCACTTACTTGGATTAAGAAGCACGTTGGACAATAATTAAAAAGCTGCTTAGTGAAATGCTTCAGCTACAAGCAACAACAATGAGGAATTTCAGTCACGCTGCCGTTTTGTCCTCCTGTGTTTTTATTCCTTCTGTGTGGTAATCCCACCGTGAACCTCACTTGAAACATTCATTTGTTTATCTCGAGAAACTGACTCTGTCTTTTGCTGCTGCTGCTGCTGCTGCATGTCTCTTCAGCCCAAAGTCGATGTATTTTACCTTTCATGCAAATATTGTTAGGTACAGGTAGCTGTCAAATTGCTGTTGCCACAAAGTAGCAAGCTATTTTAAACTCTTGCTGGTTTATTTCTCAAGTTCAGATTTAAAAGTATAATCCTATTATGGTGCGTTCACACCAAACACGCTGAAAATTTACTCCTGTATGTATCAAAATGTTTTAGATCGTCAGACATAAAATATCCAACTCGAAGCGGCTTCGTTTTCACCATGTTTTTAGTCTAATTGTCCTCTGTTATCCTCCGGAGCCGCACACGCTCGCACCACTATGCTCTTGATTATCCCTTTGATATCAACCAATAAAACTAACAAGGGCTTTTAAAGAGTTAATTGCTAAGTACCCTCTAATCAGAGTCAAAATTCTCTCAGAAATTATTAAAATTAAAAAATACAAATCGTGTCACACAGAGAATAAGCACTAACCATGACAGGCCCAGTTAATGCAGTCATAGGAAAACCGTCGTGCCCCTGCATTCCTGCAGCAGCATTACATCCGTATATACTGGGTGGTGTGGAAACATAATTATACACTTGACATTAAAACAAAGCCTGCACTTACCTTAAGAGGTGTGGAGCAGCTTGATGGTTGCCATAGCTCCCCCGCTGCCTCTTAACTCCATGCAATTTTCTCATTTATTTGCAGTGATTGACAGAGGCTGTAGCCACGTATCCACCCTCTGGACCAAAAAAGACATCGCGTTCATTGTTTACTGAGCCCGCTTAAAGCATTCAAATGTACTAATGTGCCAATTACAAATGGATCAAGTGGTTAACTTAAGCAATGCACTTATTTTTGTTGTTTAAGTTTTTAATGCCAATTCCTTTCAAATTTGGCACAAATGTTCGTTTATGCTAATGGATTTACTGAATACTTTTATGTGGGCAAAGGTCAAAGGTCAAGGCCACACAAAACATATTTTTGGCCTCTTGAGGATCACATCTCAAGTCTGCTTTTAGGGAATTTCTTATATATGGAATATTATGACCAGTTTTCACTTGGACTCAAAGATTAATTGATCAGCTTCCAGTGGTCAAAGGTCAAAGGTTACATTGTCCTCATATGAATTGGAAACAAATGTAGGTAGACTGAAATTGCACCTGTCGGCGGAGGTGCACAACAGCAGTGCAGTATTTCTAGTTTTGAAGTGGGTTATTACAAACTTATCTTGTCATATAAGGTGTATCTGAATTCAATGTAGCTTTCATATGAGATTAGAACAAATTCTGTTGGTGGAAAATGAAAAACAGGAGCGTTCTTACGTGGCGTGCAGAAGCTTCCTGATCTCTGAGAGTGCGGGCTGTGTTTACCTCTCACCTGTATCCAATCCCGCAGCCTGTCGTTGGCTCTGTCAGCTCACAGTGCACTGGATGTGTCTGTGTCCTATGGGATTGGCTTCTCTAATCCTCCCTTTGTTGGTGACAGTCAGTGGCCACAGGTGGCTGAGCACAAATAGGAGGAAGCTAAATATGGCCACTACAAAGCTGGATCTGCACTGCAAATTTGCATCATACATATACACACTCATTTGCATTCACCAAACCACAAGATAGTGCCTATCGCTAAATGAATGCACTTTGTGGGAACATAGATTTGTTGTATTGGCTAAAAACATATTTTCAGACTACTCATGTTTCCTTTCTGCCAGCCGACTTAATTGACCATGAGTTATAAAAATCCCCAAAAAGTAATGAAAAATATGATATGTTTTGAATGTGAATGGCGAGGAGAGATTATTCAGGATGGTTTTGTTTCACACTGTGTTCCGTCTTCTGTCTGTGTGTGTGTAGATGTTCCTGGCAGCCCTGTCCTTCGCCTACTTTGCCAAGGCTTTATCTGGCAGCTATATGAAGAGCACAATTACACAACTAGAGAGGCGATTTGACATCTCCAGTTATCTGATCGGCATCATAGACGGGAGCTTCGAAGTAGGTGAGTTTGTCTCTATTACACCTGGCTATCCATGGACTTTGCATCTTGAATCATTTAGAGGCTAATGAGAGTTGATTGATAATATGTCCGCAGCATGTCAGCCGGTTTGACACTACCTCATATATGCAACCCCCCCCCCCCATTGAGCTTTGCATAGTCACCGGTCGCATAATAACAAATTGACTCTTAATGAGTGAAACATCGTTTGACTGTGTGCGTAGGCTTGGAGAGGAATATGGAATGAAAAATAGATCATAGTAAATGTGTGCAGATTTATTAAATATTTACACTGGCTTTACACAACCTATAGAGCTATAAATGACAATTTACAGATGAGGCACATCTGTCCTCTACATGTTGTGAACACCCAGTTCGCAGTGACCGACATACTGTGCGGGACTTGCAGACACATACTCAAATATTAAAGAACCTTGCTTTGTCCAGTCAATATAATCCTTCCAAATGAACAAACAGAGCAAAACACAGAGTGTTTGTCAAGGTTTTTGAATTGAAAGACAAAAACAGACCAGTGTCAAGAAATAGGACAAATACATGAAAACGCTGTGTCCTGTTTCCCAACACATCCTCTGTCAACAAGGTGTATGTGTGCTGTCGTCTGAATGTAAAGACTAGCTCTCCCTGTTGGAGCAGCACTTGAAGGTGGGGATCATACTGTGTGGCATACGGATCAGAAAATCACAATAGCCAACATCTGACAGTCAAATCCCTCCATATACGGTATATCAGAAACAGTGCTTACAGGAGTTCACCAGCACACATCATTTAGATGAATAAATAAAAAAGGATTCATTTTATGTTATCATATCTGAAGAAACTTTTTCATGCAAGTATAAACTGTATACAGCTTTGATAGCATACTATAATTAGGATCTTCTCTCAAGTGGGTCTCATGTTTAATGCCTTTGACACATCCTCTGATCATCTCCACCCTCTAGGGAATTTGCTGGTGATTGCCTTTGTGAGCTATTTCGGCGCCAAACTCCACCGACCCAAGATCATAGCAATCGGGTGCATCTTGATGTCTTTCGGCACCTTCTTGATCGCCATGCCGCATTTCATCATTGGCCGGTAGGAAAACTGTCATATCTGTATTTAACACTGTCAACCCAATGCAGTATGTATTATTTAGAACATGTAATCTCTGATGCATGTGTTCACAGAGTATCTAACGATACCTGACGCTTTCTCCCTCCCCTTGTTTAACAGTCACATTGGTATTTTGTACGCAGCTATAAGATTGAAACGTCCGTTAGATCTTCAGGGAATTCAACCAATAGCCTCTCTCCATGTCCAGTGAGCTCACCTGAGTCCATCAGGGCAGGTGACAGACCCTCCATACTGCCCTCTAAAGGTAAGATAAGTTGTTCTTACTGTGCTCAGTCAGGAGATTGGTCTGCGTCAGAGACTGTATATAAAGATGGACGACATGATGGCTCTCCAAAAGTGAAGCCAAAATCTTCATCATACCCTGGTGGCTGGCTACAGAATAGGTCATAAACCTCCATGAACAAAACTAAAAAGTGAAAGTATACATGAAAAAACAAAATGGTTTCTATCACTTTAGGTAGTTTAGTACTTAGGTAGGATGATCAAGTAATTTATCCAATAAGTTTGGTTTTATTTAGTTATTTGATAAATGGGGTGATGAGACATGATCGAGACGTGGAGACGTGTCATTCGACATTATACACAGTCTGTGGTCGGCATCATAATGATATTTTTGGCACAAGTCAAAGAGGAACGTTCTGTCACTTTCTGAGACTTACAATTCTAAGTCCACTCAACTCATCTCGTTTTTTTTTCTGTCTAATTTTGAACTGTAGGATGTGTGCGTGAGTCCAGTGTTTCGATGTGGATCTACGTGTTTTTGGGAAATGTCCTGCGTGGGATCGGAGAGACTCCAGTACAGCCTTTGGGAATCTCCTACATTGATGATTATGCACAGTCTGAGAATGCTGCCCTCTATATTGGTAGCGCACCTTATTCTCTGTTTATGTTTACACCGATGCCATTCAAATTAAGACATTTTTTAAATCATTAACTTCATTAACAATATATCTTATTTTCAGCCAACTGGTTTTTTTGTTGTTATTTACAGAAATAAATTACCAGAATATTCTGTCATGGTCATGTCTAATGTTCATACTGTATTTTATCAGATCAAAAATGCTCATTAGACAAATTGAATGTCATTATGATTATTAATTGACTGTACCACATAATCGAATGTGTTACAGTAGAAAGTGATAACGGATAAATATCTTTGTCGTGTATTACAGGTTGTGTCCAAACAATATCAATAATTGGTCCCGTGTTTGGCTACCTGCTGGGGTCGCTTTGTGCCAAGATCTACGTCGACATTGGTTATGTGGACATGGGTGAGTAACATTATATCATTAATAAACTGACTGACTGAGCTTGAACTTGGTATGGATTTATTGTGGATTATCATTTGTTCACAATAACAAACTACACCAACACTCCACTGTGGAGAGCAGGATTTGGTAAGTGGTTGTTGTACGTGACAGTTTTACAGCTGTGTGAGACACAATGCTCGATTACGTTGTAACCTTGGTTCTCTGAGTGAAGAGACTATCTCTCCACTCCGTTACATATTCCATATGTATGGAGTAACTCTTTAGTGTGCATCCGACAAGCTGATATGTGACACTTTGCTAATTCCTGTGCCTGTTGCAATTACTTTACTGCTTCTGGGCCAAATATAGCTGTAGGCTCCACTGGCAATGTCAGTACACGGTCGTAATCCCTTTGCCTGGGACTGGGATTGCCACAGGTAGCATGTGCTACAACCCTGCCCCGTCTGCAGCATCTGCTAGCTCCATAATAATGCGGGAGAGGCATGAGGGAGCCACCTGAAGTCTACCTTCCTGTTCCTGACCGGACAGGTTGCGAAGTTAGAGACACGTGATGGCCCCACTGTTAGCCAGATGGGTCTAGTCTCATTCTTACAGTATAATCTGACTGGGAAGAAAACACTTTGAAGCTGTTGTAAACTTTTCTGTGGTCTCCTCGCGTTGCGTTTGAACATTTACCAAAGCCCAAAGGTTGACGTCTATGTAAAGCATTTTGAATCAAGTCTGTAAATAAACTGTATTAGATAAATAAACTTGCCTTGCTTAACCTATTATTACCTATATTTAAATATAGTTAAAAGAAATATGCATCTATATTAAATTCCTCCGTGAAGCAAATTAATGAAAATTACTCATTGGTGATGACGTTCATATCACTTCTCTTCTCTTGGCAGAGACTGTGACTATCACGCCCGCTGATGCCCGCTGGGTGGGGGCATGGTGGCTGGGCTACCTCATCACCGGCACCATCACTCTCATGTCCGCTGTTCCTTTCTGGTTCCTGGCCAAGTCGCTGCCGATCCCCGTGGATAAACACGATACCAGCTGCACTCCAGAGCAAACCCGGTTCATCAAAGGTTCCCCGACCATGGAGCACAAGTTCAGACCCGAGGAGCCGGCTAATTTACATCAGATGGCCAAAGGTATAGAAAACAATGATTGCAGTGAATATCGAGTATTGGCATTGCGATGTGTTCAGTTGATTGAATCTGTGTGACCAATTTCTCAAGAGACATAAGAAGACGCCTGTGTTGATGTTCTGTAAACAAAAAGACGTGATCTCCTTTGCGAAATTTTAACGTTATGTCCCGCTTCATGTATTCTCTGCCCAGGCGCCAGCCCTCAATGTTCTGCAGATTTTGCTGTTGTCCTGAAAGCATCTGACATGGACAATATCCTGCTGAGTTTGTGTCTGATAAAAGCTCTATTTTCATATATCTATCTCTATAAGAACGGGATTTTTTAAAACTTTATTTCCTCTTGTGATTTAAAATGTTGCCTTCAAGTCTAAAAACAACTTCCTCTGCAGGTTTTACCATTATAC
The DNA here is from genome assembly GCF_022539355.2 of Hippoglossus stenolepis. Classification (NCBI taxonomy): domain Eukaryota; kingdom Metazoa; phylum Chordata; class Actinopteri; order Pleuronectiformes; family Pleuronectidae; genus Hippoglossus; species Hippoglossus stenolepis. The sequence goes on along the minus strand of NC_061487.1, from coordinate 12,003,601 downwards.
ACTTTGAACACATTTGTGGGTCTACCTTTGAATGCCACATGCTGGTGATTACAATCTATACATTTCGAGAACATGTATGTCTTAACCCCTAAACAACTGGTGCCCTGGTCGATCAGTGGTTTAGACGCCCATTGTGAACCACAAGGCTCCAGTTTGAGTCCGACTGGAGACATTTGTTACATCTCTCTCTCTTTTCATAGACTTTCTTCCAGCATTGAAGAGTCTCCTCGGAAATCCTGTGTACATCATCTACTTATGCGTGACCATCATTCAGTTCAACTCTCTCATCGGGATGGTCACCTACAAAACCAAGTACATTGAGCAACACTACGGCCAGTCGGCATCCAAAGCCAATTTCCTCATGGGTAAGCAGACTATTCTGATAATTCATAATGTTTCCCTTGTTTCATGATGTTCATATGTTAATTTTTTGTTTTAGCAGTTAAAACAATTCAAATCAGGATTTACCCAGAGGGGCCATTACATGTCTAACATCCACGCACAATTCCTGATTCAGTAACCTCCGCATTTAAGTTATTCCTTGTTTACTGTTAGCTCTATAACTTTTAATGTATTTTGAAAATTATTCCTTGTTCTAGCAAATTGTTTACTTATAAAATTTGTTTTTAAATATTGACAAATTGTCAAATATATTGTTTGTCAGATTAATGTGCATTTCAGGGGCTAATCAGATTTCAGCTGACGCCAGTTCCCCCCTTGCCCAAAAAATAATTTCATCTTCACACCATCATTTAGTTTTACATGAAACATGAACGAGACTACATTAAAATGAATGAGCATTCCGACTTTGATCCTTTTTGGCTGGCGGCTCAATGTGAGAGAGGTCTTTCCTGACCCCTGAGTCCTTTTAAGAAAGCATTGTGTTCTGCCGTCTGGTTCAGGCATGATCAACATCCCGGCTGTGGCCCTCGGGATGTTCTCTGGAGGGGTCGTCATGAAGAAGTACAAGCTGGGTATCATGGGAGCAGCTAAATTTGCCTTCGGGACTTCACTGCTGGGCTACTTCCTGTCACTCTTTTTCTTCGCCATGGGCTGTGATAACTCTAAAGTGGCAGGGATCACTGTTTCATACACTGGGTATGTGATGTGATATATGACTGTCATTTCATATAGGCCTCTTATAAATCCTGAGTTAGCGATGCTGCTGCAGTTGCGCTTTGCTCTCACTGAAGGAGGCGGGGTCTAACGGCCCCTGCCTGCTCTGATTGGATCAATGGGCCGATACTCCTCTCGTTATTGATTACTTATAAAAATATAAAAAACAATGTGAACATGTAACACGATGCATTGTTAAAATGTAGTGGAGATTGAAGAAAGTACAGATATTTGCTGATACATGTAAAGGAGTAAAGATGCAAAGTACTTGGAAGTCAATTTAAAGATACATGATGTACTCAGGTACAGTAATGAAGTAAATGTACTTTATTACATCCTACCACTGCCTTTTGTATTGCGTTGTTGAGTCTCCGTTCTGTGTCTCATTTCCCATGAACAGTAAAGATGCCTTGGCCCTATTGGGCTTATGTGATGTATTTTTCATTAGTGCAGTCAATAATACATGTATTATCTTTTCACGTCGCCACATGCAGGGTGGAAGGTTTGCCTCATCAGGAGCGCTCTCTCTTCTCCGACTGTAATTCGGATTGCTTGTGCTCCGGAAGGGAGTGGGACCCGGTGTGTGGAGAGAACGGGATCACCTACATGTCCCCGTGCTTGGCTGGGTGCACATCGTCTTCTGGATCTGGGAGAAACACGGTCAGACACACAACACTGTCATCATTACACATCTATTGCAACCTACGCCAGGGAGGTTATGTTTTCTTCCCCGTCCGTTTGTTTGTTTGTTTGTTTGTAAGCAAGATTACACAACAGCAACTGAACAGATTTCCACGTATTGGTCAGGGAAGAACCCTTTAAATGTTGGTGCAGATCTGGATCTGGGGGTGGATCCATGATCACTTCCTTTAACACTGTAAGACAGGGCATTTTTCAATGTTTCCATTATTCACCATTTTCCCAAGGGAATAACTAATGAACTGATTTCTATGAGTTCGGGGAATTTGGTGCAGCTTGATTGAAGTTGTTGGCCCCCAGCGGAGGTGTGTGCTTTACTGAGTGCTTGTAGCTTTGTTTCATTACTGGAAAACACACATATTTAGATTGCTGCTGTTTCTGCTGCTGTTTTTGTTGCTACTCATGTCTAAACAGCAGCACATTTACGTAAAGTGTTTCCTGCTCATCTATCACTGATATCAAATTATTTTTCTTCTCTGTTTTAGGTTTTTGACAATTGCAGGTGTGTGGCTGCGGCTAACACCCAGCCCGGAAATCTGACGGTCAGCCTGGGCCAGTGTCCGCGCGGGGACAGCTGTGAAAAGATCTTCCCATACTTCCTGGCTCTGTCCGTCCTCAGCTCGTTCATCATCTCTCTCGGGGGAACACCAGGCTATGTGCTGCTCATCAGGTCTCTCCACAACTCCTCTTACCTGCTAAAACGAATCGCTTCATTATCCTCACATGCAGTCTGTGTTTTGAACCAGTGCATCATCTTCTCATTCCTGGACAGATTTCACTCCCTGCTGTTATCAGGAAATTATGTTCACCTCTTTATGATACAGTGTCATTGATGGAGATACAGGGATGCTGTTAGAAAATCTATGTAATACTGTCATATTAAATACAGGACAATGTTTGTGATTTCTTTTTAATATATGGACATTTCATACCAGTCTTAGAATTTGTATGCTACGACAGACATTTAAGAAATTAGACATGTTTTTTGAGTCATATCAAATTCAGATGTTTAAGATTTAGGATTTTGTGTCTTAAAGCAAATTATCAATATAATGCTCACACATACTGTTTTAAGTCTTACAATAACAATTTTAACAATTGTCTGTTGTCAGGATGAAGAGTTAAGTCTTCCTTAACGCCTCTGTTTTGTTTCTGTAGGTTCATTAAACCGGAGCTGAAATCACTTGCACTTGGGATCCACACACTGGCCACTCGCACACTCGGTGAGAACCTTTCTCTATTTTGTCGTGAGGAAGTATTACTGGATTTTTGTACCCTGTATTTGAAGTAACAAGTTATTTTAAATTGTACAACAGCTGGAATACCTGCCCCTATATACTTTGGAGCAGTAATCGACACAACATGCCTCAAATGGGGATACAAGCTGTGTGGAGGAAGAGGAGCATGTAGAATATATAACACTGCAGCTTACAGGTAAATAAAACTCACAGTAAAATATAACTGCACTGGCAGTACTGTGAGCTCATTAACAAAATAAAACATAGAGGAACGACTTTGCTCTTCTCAGATATTTATAAAAGATATAGAACAAAACATAAGTTCAGCACTAGAGTGGTGCCAGAGGGAAGGTCATGTGAGTTCGAGACTGGAGTTCATGTTTTTTGAAAAATGATAATTTGTTTACCTTGTTTTTTTCCATATAAAAGTTAAGTTAAATTAGATTGAAGAGAAACACTGTTAAACCAGCTTGGATATAATTTCTCTCATTAAAACTAATTGCAAGTGATTCGTAACCACCCTAACAGTCATTCATGTGTTTTGGCAGGATAGTGTACCTGGGCCTGGTTCTGGGCTTGAGGACAGTCTCCTTCTTCTTTTGTATTTTCGGTTTTGCAGTCTTTAAAAGACATATTAAGAGGGAGGAGAAAAGCGCCCTGACCAATGGGAACGCAGAGATGGAGTCCCTGAGGAAAGAGGAGAACAGCTCCACGCACTGTGAGCAATTTGTTGTGGCCTTGGACTGCAGTCCTGACAGAGAAACTCGCTTGTGAGCCTCAGCACAACCTGTTGGTCTTTTCTGAATCAGCTCCAGGGAGCAGCACCTCAGGTGTGCAGAGGAGCACACACTGCGGAAGCATTTCAGAGCACACAAAATAAAGTACAGAATGTATATGTACGGGATTTGTTGAAACATAAGATTACTGACAAAGAGCCACTTTATAAACATGCTGCTTCAGGAATGTGTACATTTATGTTTGTGTTTTTTCATGAATTGAAAACTTTTTTAGAAAAAACTATTGTAATTGTGCTTTATATAATATGTTTGTCTTTGTTTTTATGATAAAACTTGACATAATCATTTCTCAGATTCAACACATATTACGGTGCCTGAATTCATGGCTTCACTTTCACTTCAGCAGAGTTTCCTGCGTTAAACAGGCCTGCAGACAGTTTCTGTGGCACATCTGCTGGAATAACTGTGAGTGAGGCTGCACTGAGACAGAGTCGATGTTCGAACCTGCGAACGACTGAGGTCAGCAACCTGATCAAAGCAGCAGAGGAACAGCTGCCCACTGAAAGATGATATGTTGAGGCCAAGCTATCAGTCCAGATGTGAAATAAATCATTCCTGCCGTAGAATCGCTGTTTCATTACAATTTGTGGCTTCGGCAGCCAAACTTGTCTCTATGAGAGGGAGAAGCCATGTCTGCTGGTGAGGACTGTGATAAACAGCTTCAGAACACGTGTGTGTGTGTGTCGAGCCTTGGATTCGTTTTTGCAGCGTTGATTTACAAACCACATGTACTGTACCTGACTGCACATTGTATAATATATGTACAGTAGCCACCAGTGTGCCTCGTCATTATGGAGCTTCTTGCATTTTGTTTTCAAAACGTAATCTTATGTTGTGTCTGTGTGGTATCGGCCTTTTTCTCTGCATCACCGTGCGGAACACACAGTCAAGGTTTGTTGTTTGTTTTCAATGTACATAGTGTATACCAGTGAAACAAAAAATTACAAAAAAAAGTCACATTTTACTATATGTTCGAAGGAAGATAGAGATTTAAACACAAACCTTTCGCAAAGGCCCATGAACAGTCTACGAATGAAACCACATTTAAATTCATTGCATCCAGATTTTATTTGGATCTGCACTAACTTGCACACACTCGTAAACATCAGTTCCTTAAACAATCTTTTTTCATCAAGATCCATGAATTATTATTATATCTCACTTTGTTAAAGAAAGTGAAAAAAAATCCTGGATCTGCCCCCTGATCCAGAACCACACAAACTTTAATGGATTCTTTCCTTATCTATACTGCCCCCTCTCCTTTGGTAATCTGTCCAATAGTTTTTGCGTTGTCTTGCATACAAACAAACATGCAAATCAATCAACAAACTGACAGAGTTAATCATATGATTAAACTTTAATATGAATAAAATCTGCTTTTGTCCAGCTTTTATTTATCAAAACTTTTAAAACATACAAACAAATGTGAAATACATGTCACACTATAGTAGCAACTTAGCATTAGCATGAATACCATGGAGATAACGCAGCATGTTTCATGTGCTGATAGGACGACAGTAAACTGGTGGTCTGGGGTTATTAATTATTATTAAGTATTAGTATTACCGATAAGCATAAGACCCTGAGGAAATATTAAGAGATATTTTCCCTTCATTTGTTGAGTGAATAGATGGTAGAGCAACACACAAAAAGTGATCATGTACGTTCAGCCTTTAAAAAAATACATTAAATCCAAGTGTTTTTCTTTTGTTTGTTTAATGCTGACGATTGAAACATGTGCCTCTGTTCAGATATGAAGGTAAATGAAAGTGCAACACAGATGTGTTGGTGAGCTACTGCATGTAGCACACAGTTGTAACGAGAAGACAGAGGAGAAACAACTACTGTGACTGTGTTCCTGTGGTTACTGATCCTTTTTGTCTTCTGCACTCTGGAGATTCTGTGGATCAAAAAAAGGATAATAAAAAAAAAGATTGTACAATTTTTGTATTTCAGTATTTTGTGACTGTGTATTTGCATGTATGTGCACCAGTGAGTGTTACCTGGAGTTGATGGTGTTCCGTCAGTAGTCGGTCATACTCGTGTGCCAGACCTTTCGACTGCCTCTTCATGGCTTCTACCTCAGCGTGAGACTTGTGCACGGCTGCAGGCACAAACAGTCCCACGTCTATAAATTGCTCTGTAAGCAGTATGCTGCATATGCAAGATGTGACCCGCAGTGGTTCATGCTGTTTATGAATAATTTTTTGCATCAACACTGCTTTGCTTTGTGTAACTGAATGCAGAGCATGGTGTCTGAAGGCAGCAAGGATTACTCACCCTCGTCTGCAGTCTTCAGTTGACCTGCCAGCTCTTCCACCTCTAGCCGCAGTTGCTGGTTTTTTGATGACGTGGAGTTTTCCTCTTCCTGGAGCGCCTGAGCACAAAGGATTTTCTCTAATTACTGAGCTTAAAAGGTTTATCTTAACAGCCGAAAACAGGGTACATACAAAGTAGAAACCATATCGAAACAAGAATGCGCTACCGCTTACAGAATATTAAATCAGTGGACATGACCCACAAAACTTCAACCTTGGTGGATGATACGTGATGTTAGACTAGTTAGTGCCTATTTGAGGACAAAAGTAAAACTTTACGTCATCAAGGTCTGTTAAACTGTATTTCTCACTTGTTTGAGCATCAGGTTGTCCTCCTGGTGCTGCTTGGCCGCTTTGACTGCATTGTCCATCTGCGCCTGAAGGCCTGCACTGCTCTCCAGTGTGACAGCAGCCTGGTTTAGCAAGGTGACAATCCGGCGCATGATGCTGTGATGAGTTCGCAGGACAGGGAAAGAGAGGAAGTGGAAGAAATGAAAACATAGGACCTCAGGAAGTAAAGTGGAAAAGGTAAGTAGGAAAATAGGCATTTGTGTGGAATGTTATAGGGATGTTCATTCTTGTTTTCTGAATGGATGGAGAGAAATAACACTGACAGCCAGAGGAAGAGAGAGAAGCCAGATAGGTAGAGGTTCCTCTGGGCTCTGAACAGCTTCATGAGCACATGGTCGTACAAATTGGGGTTCAAGTTGGCGTCTTGCACAGGCTCGGGCCCCGAGTACTTCCTCACCTCACGGAGGGCATCTGAGGGTGAGACAGGAGACAGAAAACATTACCGCTGCTGCTTGACACACAACATGTTAGTATTATTAGTCGGTGTCATCGCCCACAGCAGATTGTCTCTGACTCACAGCAGACTGCTTACCAAGGAAGAGAACAATGAGAACCATGATCATAGTAAAGAAGCATCTGTTCCAATATGGTGATAACCAGTTCCATATTCTCCAGCTGAAAACCAAACGCCATCTGAAAAAGTAGGTCAAAAGGACACTGTGAGTGGAGCTGCCATAACAATCAGTGGATCTGTCTAGAAAGGATGTTGTCTCACTCTGCTGGTGATTTGTGGGAACTGCATCTTTCAGTTTTATTATTTTACAACTCCACATAGCAAAATTGTTTTGGTCCAGATTTGGTCCACACTGCCACATTGTTTTTCATACCACATACTGTGTGGCATGATGGCAAATGGGCGGCCCGCTTCTGTTTGCCAGATGTGGGCCACAAGCAAACCACAGCAAAACCGCAAGACAACCAAAGGGTGTAAAAGGTGGCCCGAATTAGTTTTATGCTATTTGAGCCGTATTCACCATTCACAACATGGACCTCTTTAGGTTCACATCTAGATTACATGTTGCCTAAAGCAAAGTATGTTTGCCAAATAAAGGCCCATAATTTTTTGTTTTGGGATATTTGGGCCACAATTTTTGGGGAATATTTAGGCCACTTTAGACTCACATCCATTTTGTCTGGGTCATACGAGGTCATGAAGTGCTGCATCCTTGCCTGAGGTGACCCACACCCTTATGCTATGTGAGAAATTTGATTGAGACCACGAGTTGTTACGGACTTTAGATGATGTTGTGTGTTTGCGTATTAAACTGCGTTACCTCCGTGCTGATATGAAGGGTATACACAGGAAGAGGTTGACGACTATCTCTCCATAGAGGAAGAGAGCCACAACCGTCCACTGCAGAGTCATTGTTATTCTGAGAATATACACAAATTGTATTATCAATATGTGTAATATGAACAGCCTTGGTGTAACGTTAACCATTTCACTTTCAGACATAACCTGCCATTATCACACATGCTTTATTTTTCCAATATGCAATAATGATTAAATCAATTTGTACAAGTAGTAGTGAATGTCAATGTGAATATATATTATTTTTCACTATTTGCCTATTCTCCTGTGTACTCTTTATACTAATAAATGCAATTGCTTCACATTGTGGATTAACATTCTGAGCACACACACACACACACACACACACACACACACACACACACACACACACACACACACACACACACACACACACACACACACGCACACGCACACACACAGTTGTTTCACACAACTCAAAATCTGCAGCAATCGTCCTCAGCCTTTTGCTATTTTTATACTTTTACCTCTAACTCTATCCTGACTCTTCAGCAGCTTTTGTTCTCATTTTGTTTAAAAGCAGGAGGGAGTCGATCTGTTCTGACCGATGAATAGAGTTGTTGTCTTACCAGGAAAAGTTGAGCGAGCAGAAGAATGGGAAAGTCCAGACATGCGCACACATGAGCTCTCCCCCACAGTCACAACAGCTGCTGGGGACCATCAGAGGACCTGCAGCCCTAAATAAAACTCTGTCATTGGTCAGCCCCTTTGGATTTGTTAAAGACCCCAACGTCCACACAAACCAAGTGCTTTATTTCATGCTATTTAATAACTTAGAACAGCAAGATTTAAATGATTAATCATTTGGAGCAGTTCTTCCCTCTTGTGTGTGTCTGTTGGTGCCTTCTCACATTTCATGTCATGGTACAATAATAGTTCTGAGAAGAGACACTCACTGAATTTTTTAATAGAATTTAGGATATAATGTTTTTAATTTAACTCCAAGCTTAACACTGAAATAAACCAAGCAGATCTAACACTTTCCATATCTCTTAGGATATGTTGACTTTTCTGGGCATTTCCTCCACAAAGCAAAGTGAACCCATGTCCACAAGGTGGCGATGTTATCTAATGATATAACATTCAGTAATGGCAGGAAGTAGAGGGTCCAAAATCCAAATATTCCTTATGTTCAGAGTTTATATACAAAGAAGCAAAATAGCAGATATAGACAAGAAAACTTTATTTATACAGACCCTCCAAGACGATGTGATTCAAAGGCAAGAAAAAATCATTCATCAAAGACATAAAAACAGGACATCAGGAAAACATTAAATTTACAATTAAAAGACAATAAAACAAGGCGATTCAAACTGATTTACAGAGGCATTGAATTATTTAAAAGATCGAAATTGAAATGAAAACACATTAAAATTGTATTAGATTGCAATTAAAAGAGCAGCAAAAACAAGAAAACGAACAGTTTAAGATTAAGTGGATTATGTACGTAGTAAATTAGTTAGCAGACAACAATGTTTTAAGCCCTTATATAAAATGAACTGAGTTTTAGCAGACCCAGCTTGTTCCTCATAACCTTTTATATACAGTCTATGTTCATAACAGTTCAATAGATTAATGATGTATTTAGACCCAAGACCATTTAGTGGTTTATAGATTTTAAATTTGATCATTTGACACACAGGAAGTCAGGGCTGTGATTTAAAGACCAGTGTGAAGTTTTCCTAAAATTGAATTTGTTCTTGCTATGTTTCAAAGGTAGTTTAATAACGATGAATGTTTTTACCTGTGGCATATCCACGCATGGATTTGTTGAATGCACTTAAAAAAGTTGGGGACTGTAATCACCTGGTGACCCTGTTATGCAGAGTTTTGTGTCATTTGCATAATTTGTGGTAAGAGATGTAATTTTCCATAACCACAACAAGAGGGAGTATGTAGATGTGAATAGAAGAGGCCCGAGAATGGACCCTTGAGGAACACCAAATATGATTTTCAGTTTCCTGCCTGTCAAACACAATTTTATGGCCATCTGAGATCTGCAAAGACAAGTATTTGACACATCAGTACTCAAGTAAATTATACTTAAACCTTTAATGAGTCTAGGTTTAGATAAAAAAAGCTCATTCATAAAAAAAAAGACTTGAAAACATCGCTCTTTGTCTTTGTGTGTCTTTAAGAGTGAACACAAACAGCTGTTGGCTTGCTCACAAACAAATGCATTACATGAGTGTTCACATCACATCAACAACAGAGACTTGGGATTTCTTCAGCATAGCCTTCAGTGTCTTCTTAAATAATGAGGGTTTTTGACCCAATTCAGCTCCCTGGACTATTCTGTTTGTGTATTTCACCTTTTCCACTGTATTCAGATTGCAAAGTGTATTCACACAGGCCTCCTCTGTGAAGGGGACTGATAGCTGCTACCCTCTTTGACTGCATGTCTCATGAGTGCTGAGCAGCAAAATGTTTACAGCTGCTCCCTGTGATAGCTTTTTGAGAGTGGGCAAATGACTGTAGCAGAACTGAATGTGCTTTGATTGCTCTCCTTTGGCTCGCCATCTCAGAGGTCACAACTCGGGAGACGGAGTAGTCATTATGGTAAAAGGCCTGCAATGAGCAGATGGTCAGGCTGGGGTGATATTATGTTGAGAGTGTGCTTGGTGGAGTGTTGTCGATATGTATGTGTTAGTCCATATATATATATATTTCTTCAAAATCCTTGTTTGTTTTTTGCATGTGGGAACAAAATGCCCCAGAGTCATTATCTAATTTCTTTTAAATTGACCCAGTAAGTTAACTGGTTTAAACTGCTGAATGTCCTACTGGGTTTATTCTTTATCTTTTTTAAAGGTTTTGGCACGTTTTTTTCTGTTCTGGTTTTAATTTAGTTTTATTCTCTTTCTTTTATTGTCTTAATTTTGGCATCTCTCATCCAGGATGACAAAACCGAGAGTTAAAGGAGATTTTTTTCAAATTCACCACATATTTGTGTTATGTTCCCTTTTCTCTATTGCAGTACAGGACCCAATGTTAAGTTAAGAAGCTAGATAACAAATAACAATAGAAAGGTAGATAATGTCTCTGTGAGAACTCTGACTTTTTTGTAAAAAGATAGAGAAGACACAACAATGGTTTGACGAGACAAATCAAGGTTTAGATATATTGGTCCCATTGAGTACAGCTTCACATTAAGACTAACTAGCAATACAACTGTTAACGTGTTCCCCTTCTTTTCGGCTCCTCTGCCTGGTTAACACTGGTAAATACTTCATTCCTTCACCCTGCAGGATTTCCCTCAGAACCTTCAGTTCGATATAGGTCTCACAACAGAATTTTAAAAGTTATACACACAGGCACCTGGTGCTCATCGCTTGTACTGATGATTCAACTGTAATATCTTTTAAGTCCATCCAAACTCAGCAATGTCTGCAGAGAAAATCAATAGTACTTGTACTTCAGGAGCACTGGACACTCTGTAATTCTATTGTGACATGAGGTCACTTGGAGGAAGATGGACTCCATTTAAAACGTAAGAGACTATTGTGTTTGGAGTGAATACAGATGCTCACCATGTAGTTTCAGACTCAGGCTGCCAGGATGTGTTAGTGAGCTTCATTGTGTTTCTCCCATTCATATCCCTCCATGTGGAGAGATGAGTGGCAGTACAACCCAAGAGTGCCTGGCTGCAGACAGTAGTCACCACTGTGAGGAGAGCTGGTAGGCAGCGATCTGCTGTCTCCCCTCTCACACACAGGGGTTGACACTGTCCCTGCCTGATAAAACAATTGGCTGCATGCACACACTGTATGAACATAGCTGCATATGCTGGAGTATACACGCACAGACGCACACTGGCACGCTGACTGGCAGGTGCACATACACACAGTGACTGGGCATGCAGCCATGTTGGCACAAAACTTCTGACTTCTTTTTGTCCTTCACAGTTTTGCTTCAGTGTGATAAGAATATACAAGTGAAGTCGGCGCCATTGTCTGAGCCACATTTCAAAAATGATAAGATTTCACAATATAATTTTGTCAGATGTAAAATTCGTACACACTGAATGGTTTCTATGACTATGCTTTATGGCACGAGCGCTTTTTGTCAAATGGCCAGTTTCTATATAAAACCATGTTTGTTTGTTTTTATTTTTCAGGAGGAATATGCAAAAAGTACTGAATCTTTTTGCACCAAAGTTGGTGGAGGAATTGAGTGAAAAAGCAAAGCGTGGGGCCAAGCAGGACCTTGGCTATAAGTTCTTGTTATTGTACAGTGCAATCGTTACTGGTTATAGTTGAGTTGTCTTGGTGCAATCCTGATGTAAGCAATGGAGGACACTGTGTCCTGAAAAGGAATGTCAGGACACCCAGTACTTTGGAACCAAGTCAATGCCAAATATTAAAAAATTCAAATTGTTTTTTTACAGTACATTTGGTACCAGCGATACCAGATGTTGTGGGTACTGGGCATGCTGTTCTTCCAGGACTGCAGGGGGCAGTATAATGTTCCTGGTATGCCATCAAAATCAAAGAGCAAAAGAAAAACAACAACACGTGGAATAGTGGGGGGTAGATGCAGCAACAGATAAACCATGAAAAAGAAACATGCGAACTGAGATTAGACTGGGATCAACTGGTGTCATTTCTCTAAATCCAGGTAAACTAGCTGAACTGACTTTCTGCAGCTTTGCAAAAAACCTAAAGCTTGATGCTGCTTATGGCTTTAATTTGGGGATATTGAGCTGCTTCTTTCTGTTGAGTGCAAAAAGGTATGAACCCTTAAATGTATTCATATTATTTTTATAGTATTGCCTCTGCCAAGGAGGTTGTGCTTTTGTCTCTGTTTGGCGCTGTTTTATTTTGTAGTATTATGCCGGATTACAATCAAACTTGGTAGATGGATGTTGTAGGAGACAGGAAAGAATCCATTCAATTTGTGTGTGTGTGTGTGTGTGTGTGTGTGTGTGTGTGTGTGTGTGTGTGTGTGTGTGTGTGTGTGTCCAGGATTAGGTTTTTCACTGTCTGTAACATTTTGAGATGAGGCGTTTTTCAACATGTTAATTGACTTTGCACAGAATAATTCATGGCTGTTGAATTATTCAGTTTATGTTCTGTTTATTATGATTATTCTGTTAATAATTCCATTTATGTCCCCTGAACATACCTGAATTGTTTCAGGTATGTTCAGGGGAATGATATTTACGATACGAGTGTGTGCAGATCCAAATAGAAATCTGGATCTAGTCAATTTAAATGTGGTTTCATAAGAGGACCGTTGGGCCGTGTTTGTTCAAGGATTACGCAGAAACTACTCAAGCAATTTCCATGACATTTTGTGGAGGGGGTTTGCTTGAGGAAGGACCCATTCAATTTGGGATATCATTAAATATTTGGTGGGCCTAAAACAAGGTTGCCGCTCTTCTGAGTGCTATTTTAGTATTTGTAATTTTCTTTAAAATCATAATTCTACGTCTTTCTATATTGTCTTCAGAATGCAGATAAAGCTGCTTACCCCTGTTGACCCTCCAGGAATCGTTTGTTATCTGATGTAGAGTGAGTAATAAAGGAGAGCACTTGATGTGTCATGAAGCGTCTGCCCTCTGTTGATAACGGTAATCTACACAGCCTTTGCAGACTGGTCTCTTATTTTCTTCAATACCGCACAATGGTGCCATTAAGGTCATAGCAGGTAGAGGTCATGCTCCATTATGTCTGTCTGCCTTCAATTCCTGGTCTCTATCTCCACCATAGATTTACCAGTGTAGAGATTATTGGTTTTATATCACGGTCATATATCTTCCAACTCTATAAAGTGTCCCTCCATCTCTCTAAATGCGGCTTGGTGAGAGTAACATTTAGAAAATGACCACAAGCAACAATTTGTCAGGCCGCGCGAGCTGGTGTGCTCAATTAACTTTCGTCTTTCTCTACGGCAGCAGAATTACAGTTGAGTGTTCGCTGACTTAATGCAATTGAGGCTCCATATGGACAGAATAATGTGATTTCCCGGGCTCTTATTCGGTGTCTGCAGCCGGATAGAGAGGGGATCTGAAGAGATGGCATCTGAATTGGGGATGAGGCAGCCATTGAGCGAGAGAGGGCTGGACGTAATGTGTGTGATAGGGACAGCGGCAAGTAGCAGCCTTGATGTGGTGTATTGGGGAGAAGGAAAAGGACACGCCAGGGTCAAGTGATTCTTATAAACATCACTGAACCTCTGCTATTGACTACTTTAGTGTATTGACCGGTCACCTCAGGTTAGAGGTGGAGTTCAGGCCTGGTTAACATGTCCAATATACTAACCAGCACCACCACCTTGGAGGTTTGTATCCATGGCAGCTTTTTGAACATTAATGACCAGGATCCCACCACTACATACTGATAGATATTATGACAGTAGAGTTAGAATATTTAAAGCTTCATTAATCGATATATTTATTTTAACACTGACGCACTAATGGTGTAGACTTGACGAGTAAGGACATGGGCTCTGTTGCTTTAGCCTTGCCGTGGGTGGTTTTAATGATCTCATCATTACAATGAGGTTAAGCCAAAATTGGAGTCACGGGTCAACGTCTATTTTCCACCAGAAACATTATATCATATCCCCAAAGGCTTTGCGTAATATTTTGGTTCAAGTGAGTGAATTATGTTCTTCAAAAGCCCGTTCTCCACGTTTCTCACATTGAGATTAATTTTTTCTGAGCATTGGAAAGCTCTGTTGTTGTCCTTGTGAATGACTTATTCCTAAATTGCTGAAACTACTGAGCCAGTTGGTACTTTTAAAAATGTTTTTATTTGTTTCACTGTGACAATAAAATAATAAATAGTTTAATAAACGTTGCTCAGCATGATACAAAAATAAAAAAATTTATGTTAACTGTCCCACACCTCTGAGATGTAATCGGACAAGAAGCCAATATCAGACTGTTGCCTTGTTTGCACTACGGCAGATGTTTTTATGAATTTCCCCCGTTTAAAAATAAAAACTCCTTTCCCATGACCTTCTTCTTATAAAATCTCTCAGTCTAGATGAGAACACAACAATGATTGCAAACTAGCCAAGCATGTAGGCGGCGATTAAGTCTACATCATTGATCCGTTAAACACCAGCGAAGAACAGTGCTCACTGAGCCAGAGCATCATGTTGTAATGTTGGTTGTACTTGAAAGGCCTGTTTGACTTGGTCAGTGAGGCTGCAGCTAAGGATGGAAAACATATTGTGACCTCAAAGTCTAGGCCAATGCTTGGTGTGATAGCATTGGCCTTTGAGAGTTGATTTTAGAAGGTAATCAATACTAATGATTTTTTTTCACTAGCTGAAGCTGATGAAGTTTCTGACATGATGTATTCACCAGGAACAGAACAGAGCTGTGGTTGTGTATCATTGTTATATTTGTAAAAGCAACATGTTGACACATTTACATATTGATACCTCACCTTGGCAGTTTGCATTTTACAATTTTGACTCGTATACATTAGTGTTTTTAAAATGTATCCTCTGGCTCATGGTTTCATCTCATAGGTCATTTCCCCTCCCCTGTCGAGTAATCTGTCGCTGGCTGTGATCCCAACTCCACTCTCAATCACAGACATGCCCTCAAGGCAACGTGACATCAACACTGCCTGTTTATAGGAGGGTCATAAAGAACCTTGCCTGCATCAATATTCCAATATCAGCTCTCTCTGTTGTGCTACAAACAACACGCTGACAGCCAGAGGAGTGTCCAATCAAGGTTGTGTAATAGCAACAGCATCCCTGCTCTCAGGAGCTAAAGGGCTCTTCAATTTTCTACTGAACCTGAGACAGCAAAGGCGTAATAAGCTCATTACTGAGATATACTGTGGAGTGGAGTTCCTAAGCATTTGTGCCTGTTGGCACCTTTATGCATGGGTGTGACTTCGCTATACATTTCAAAATCTAAGGAAGAATGTAATCCTTGACCTGGGGATTGCAGTGACGGGAACTGTCAGCTGAGCATGGCTTTGTATGATAATGGATTTTGTAATTCTGCTTCTAGATTCCGTATTAAAGTGCAGAGTGAATCTAATAAGCTTTCTTCTTGTAAATTCTCACCACAGAAGTTCTGCTGCTGCTGTGCGAATAAATTATTGCAACTTATCTAGGGCAAACTCATATAAAAGTTGAGCCAGAAACACAGGGCTGGCTGCATTTATTATCTACCAGCAGCCACATGGGAAATATAATTTCATCATCTTTGATAAACAAAGAAAGGCACGCACTGTTGGTAGATATACAGAGGCGGGGAAGAAGAACTTCATTATTTGTTATTGTGCATTGTAAACAGAATCTTGTATTAAGCTTCAAGACTTTTGCAGTCGGCCTTTATTGCAGTTATGGATTTACTTATTTGGAGATTCGGGCTAGTGTTATTAAAAGTAAACAGTTTGATAGTGCAAACGAATGTACCATTTGCCTTTTAGTTTGATTTAATAATTTCTAAGTGAATACATGTTATTTGAGAATTTTATTGTCTTTTATAATTAAAACAATATTTTTTTACTGTGTCCAATATGTGCTCTCCCTGTCACAGACCCTGTCCCACCATAAAGTCACAGTCAATTCATCATACCAAAATAAGGCAACTGTAGATCTTTCCATTTGGCTCAAAGAGGTGGCTGTTAACATGAAACAGACTAGGTTTTGATTCACATCTGGTTTATGTCAAACGAGATGATGAGAACCATGGTGTTCTGTTGTGTTTCAGGAATGCGAATGTTCCTGAACTTAAAAAAGCAGTGATTGTGAACAGTTTCCTCTCCAGCTTTTCTTCCATAGGAACATAATAGACAATATTTCACGACTTCCTTTCCATTCCTATGTCCCCACATTGGCCCTGTCTGTCGTTGTTGTGTCCCCATAGTCTCATTTCAGTGTGAGGGCCTTCCCTCCGAGGGCTGCTAGGCAATAAGGTCAGTGGTCACTGAGGACTGCAGGGTCCGGCGTCTGAGCAAGTGGCATGGTGGTGATGAATGATACTAATCTCACAGCTCTTACACAATCACAAACACTTTACTTTTGGGAAGAATAGGAAGCCTTTGGCTGCCTTAGGTGAGTGAACACACAATTTATTATAAATATACATATACATATAAACAATTCCTACTTTTCTCTCTATTTATATACCTTGTTTACCCTATGCTTTACATCTATCATATATGTACACAATGTACTTTATGCAGTGTTTCCCACTGAATTTGATTCTATCTGTGGTGGGTTGTGGTGGTGTTATGGTGATGTCTGCCTGCCTGTTGAGAAATGCATGCCTGGCATTGGAATACGCAGATCTAAAGCAGAAATGACTGATAATATACAGAGTCCTGCCAGAGATGGTAAAACTGACATGGTTGGATTTCTCCTGGTGCTGCCGGTCTGTTGTCAGTTTGTTGGTAGGGGGAGACGGAGCCAGACAGACAGACAGTGGAGCCAAGGGCGCGTAGCTCTAATGAAGCAATGGCGCAAAACACTCCGCTATAAATCTTTCATGTTATTATGAGAAGTGTTTTTTTGGGGGGGTTCATTAAGAATCAGTGGTGGGACAAGTTAGGCATTAATAACCTAATTAATTGGAAACACTGACAATTTGCTGCTACAGTTACAAAAAGCCATGCAATATCTACAGTACAGTATATGGTACATCTATGAAAGCTACTTTTGTTCTCAATAAATAGTAATAAATTATCCACCTCTTCTTTTTGTACATTCTGTTACATATATTATTTACATTACTGCTTTGGATTAATGTTTTCCCTTTTTCATCATAACCTGATGTCAGTTTTAGCTGCTTTTATTGACGGAGTAATGGGTTCCTTCACTCCACATCCACAGAAGACAGACATTTCAGTCGGGCATCTTTGTCCTCAAATGTCACCTTTTTGTTCCTCTTTGGGTCGATCCAGGAGTTGTGGATGATGGCGTTATTAGGTGTAGGATCTGCCTCGATGATGGACACAACTCTTTTCTTCATCTTGCTTTTCAAGACTTTCTGGAACTTCTGCCTCGTGAAGGCATAGAGCAGAGGGTGAAAGATAGTGGTCCCGTAAGCCATGACCAGGAAGCCCAGTCTTAACTTGACCATCAGGTCACTGGGGCCCACACTCAGGATGATTGTGTTGAGTACCGTGATTGGTGTCCAGCACAGGAGGAAAGTAGACACTATCAGGAGGGACATCCTGAAAACTCTTTTTTGGCGTTCTCGCCTTTCTCTGTGGCGTTTAACAGCCCTGCGCAAGGCAATGATTAGAGAGACAGAGGTACGCATGCCCAGTGTGGGCATTCGGCTGCCACTGCTCTGTGGTCCATCAGTGGCCTCTTGCTGCGTTGTCATGGGCGTCATGGATGGATGCTTTTTCCTGCGAGCCTTTTTCTTCTGTGAATTGTGGAAACGTGTGCCAATGCGAATATTGAGCGCTTGCAGGATCTTTGAATAGGTGATGAGCATGACAACAGCAGTAAAGAAGAAAATAGGAATCTGAGCAAGCAAGTGGTAATACAAGCCAAGTTCTGTATAGTACTGGTTGGTGTGAACCACATTCTCCACCACTGTCTGGTTCAGCTCAGCATGGCCCTGGGCGAAGAAGCCCACTTCAATAAAGGGTACAAGGAAACTAACAAAGGATAACACCCAAATGAAAGCCAGCAGGGCCAGGGCTCTGCCCATGGTCAGCACCCGGTTAGCTGGCTTAACTGAGATGTCATAACGATCAAGGGTGATGGCGAGCACATTAGCAGCAGTGGCAACACTTGCGAAGGAGACACAGGCTTCATGGAAGCAGCAGACGAGCGCAGTGTCCCCCTCCAGGGAGAGCAGCACCACCACGATGGTGAGGGGGATGCAGCACACACACACCAGCACGTCCAACACATGGAGGTTCATAGTGACGATGTTACTGACAGAGCTAATGAGGTTCGACTTCATACAGTAGAGGGCAAGCACAGTGAGGTTAGAGCTCAGCCCCAGGAGGATTTCCAGCATGAGGAAGCCAGTCAGGGAGACCTGAAAACTAACAGGATAGGGGTACGGGCTCGGGGTTGCCGGACTCATGGTGCGGCTGATAGGTTCCGTGTTGTCAGTGACTGTGACGTTGCTCATGGTGGCTTCTTGTTCCAGGTTGGGAAGGATATGCATTATCCTGTATGCAGGGAGAAGAGAGAAAGAGAATTCATGAAGAGCAAAATGAAAAGAAGAAGTCTGTGTCCATGTGCATATCTAGAAAGTCGTAATTAACACATATCTGAGAAATCTTGTCAGCTGTAATGCTGCCAGTTGTCTAATGATAAGACAGCCTTTTGATTTAAAAATGAGAAATGCTGAGTGCACACACTTTAATAGGGCTGGAACTTTTTTTCTGCCAGATTAGATTATTATCACTGTGCGCATGGCACAAGTAATTAGTAATTACCTCACCTCAATCAGCCTCTACTCCTCTTAACACCATCTTTGATCAGATAGTCGCATACAAAACAGAGGCACATCATGAAACAGAAACCCCCTCGGGAACAAATGAAATTCTTTAACCACGCAGCCGGAACGGAAAAGGCGTACACATTGGATGTTTCAATGGAAACGCTGCTTAATTACTTTGAATCTAATAACATCATGCATTGCCAAACTGCACTGTGGTTCTGTTGTTTCATTTTGGTTGCTCCGTGTTGGGTATAGGTTGAGACACACTTAACCTTTTAAGTGGCAGTGCCCCCACTAGCCAAATAAATTGTGTTTAGACTAATGCACGTAGTAGGCACTATCCAGTAAAATCATGTTAGTTGAAAAAACTAGTCCTGTCTGACATAAAACGCTGAATGAGCTTGGTGAGAAGCCCGAGGCAAGTTGTGAACCTGGAGTTTAATTCCCATGTTCTTCCCTTGAGCATTGCATCGTCAGTTTGCATGGGACATTAGCACAAAAGCTGGATATGTTGCGTGTTCCAAGCAAGTAACTTTGATTGGTTATTTTCTTAATGTTGCTAGCTTCAGATGGTCAAGCATTAAAACAACAAGTGCGTGTCAGTCCTCAGTAATGGCTACTGCTTTTTAGTAGCTTAGCATTAGCTTATTATCTATTGAGTAACAAGGTTACATGTTTTTAATGTGCTAGCATGAAACGCAGAGGATGAGGGCAATGGTGACGAAGCAGATATTTCCTCCATTAAGGTGGAATTAATAATTATTCAATAATTAAGCAATAAAATACTCTCTATGTTCCTAGGTAACTAAAATCATAATTTCTCTCAGCAGTATGGTCATTGCCAAATGAGGGCAACTGAAGGTGGTTCGTAGCTGACAAGAATATTCTATCAGAAAATCCTGTTTACCTCATCATCAACAGGCTCATAAACCAAAGTTTGAAATAGGCTACAAGATGTTTGTTGAAAAAGGTCTTGAATAATTGATGGACTAACGAGCACACCAAAAATAAAGTCAGTGCTTTGGAATGTAATTACTGTTGGATCAGGGGAAACACATCTAATACACATTCGCTCTATAACAAATTAAAATAATTAATTAGAATGTGCATCGTGAAAATTATCCGGCCCTCCGTCGAGAAATGCATCCAATCTGAATGGCATCCAAGATGACATGTAGAAGGAAATCGATTTGTGTAATATTTACCCTTCCCTCCAGCACTATCTGAATAGCAGGGCTGTGCAGTCAGGCCATAGAGTCCATGTTGGATCCACAGAGCCAGGCCCCCCAAGCGAAGGCTTTTCCTTTCCACCACTTGGTCCTCCCAGAGAGGCTGACAGCCAGAGAAGCACCTGTCTGACTCAACTGTCTATGAGCTACTTCTTCCTGTCCACAAGGACAAGAAAGCTGAGGAATCAGCCCGCTGCACCCGGTGGATGTCGGCTAACGTCACCTACAGGCTCTTTCTCAGATCTCTGGTCCGTTTGCTTTGGTGATGGTGGGAGCTCTGAGGGATGAGTGGAGCAGGAATAAAATGTCGGAGCCACCTCCTGTTTATAATCTCATGATATTCCCAGACAGGAGAAACACAGCCAACGAAGAAAACAAAGGAACACAGACTCTTTCCCCTGCACAGGGGTGGAATGTGCTGCTCATAGTACGATCCAAATCCTTGCTTTTTTTTGTCCCCAGTGAGAAGGTAGCCGTCAGATCTGTAAATGTAAAAAAACTGTTACATCCATTAGCTTGTACTCCAAGAGTTTGTCAGTCAGCCATGTCGATCCCCCAGTATACGGCATCATAACGTCCAGAATCTGTCCAGCAGAGGTCAGTGTGTCCGGGCAGCGTCCCGGACCCTGTGTCCCCTGGGATCGCTAACGGAACTGACCTTCACTCTCCACCTTTCTCATCAGTCTCTGTACGCCTGGCTCCAGTCGCCACTGACTTGAAAATCCAGCACAGGTGTCCAGTTTGCCCTTTGACATGCTGAACCCTCAATCACGGGAGAGGGCTCGAGTGGAGCAGACTATTTGCGTGCATACGTATCCAATCACCATGAACTTTGATCATTGTGATCACCAGTATTTATATGCGCCTAGGAGGGAAGTTGATTTTGCAATTCAGGGGAAGGTCATCCTCATGAGGTAGTAGAAGTGAGTTTGTCAGACAGAGCGCCCACCCGCCGTAGGTAGTAGACTCTCGAAAAAAGACCCCAGACAACAAGGAGATACACACATCATCATTTGTCTGTCAGTCAGCCCCACATCCTTCCTTCACAGTGACCTGAGGAGAGAGAAAGAAAAGGGTAATGGATGATAGCGAGATAGAGAGTAGGAGGAGTAGGAGAGCAAATTGTGGGGGATGTGATAATGAAAAGAAACATATCCTCAGCAGAGAGGCGACAAGGAAACTCGTATTAGCATAGCAACAAGCCTCTGATGTCTTATCATGTTCCTGTGCATCTCCTGATGCACTTTACATCTCTGCTGTTGCATTAACATAACAGAAGCACTAAAACAGGGCTTGCACAAAAGCAACCGTTTTGGTTTTACATCTCAGCTTCACGTTTACATCTGTAATATCAACTACAGTGTTTTGCTATTCCTGTTTTTTACAGTGTGATTTACTACAGGAAATGCTTGGTGGAGATTATTGCATGTTGTTGGTTCAGGACAGACGTTTTTAGAGCTCTAGCGCAGTGTGATTCCTCGGAGAACTTGTCATAAAGACACGGATGCCTCCTCCAATGTCACTATATGTGATGAATGTAATCTCTCCAGCGGAACATGTCGGTCACTGTTCAAGGTTGTTTTCAGCGATGGATGCCATACTTTACCAAGCCCCAATGTCAAAGACACAGAGGATCATGCGTGTTGTAAGGACGCACAGTTTGAAAGTGCTCAACTGCAAATCAGGTGTCGTATCAGAAGAGCCTGACCGTTTTGAATATGAGCAGAAAACAGCCGTGCTTAGAGAATATGAATATACAGATGTCCTATTGCACAAATAAATTAACAAAAGCCTCTTAAAATGGGATGTTTACAGCTGCAGCAACTCGAAATTACAAGTGTAAGAGGGATTGCATCTTAATCCGTTCGCTCGTTTGAACCATAAATTAAAGTCTTACAACAACACATAAGAACTGAAGTTCAATTTCTAATCCCGTGCATTCATTTCGCTGTGACATGTTTGGCTTTGGAGTCTTCTTAGTTGTCACATACGCTCCTCTCAGCTGTAAACCAGAGCAATAAGTATGAGTGACCCATCAAAACACACTCACCATGCAGGGTAAACACAGATGCTCCGGGACCGGTCCACACACACCACGCTGCCCCCTCTCCTTTCCCCACCTCTGCAACAATCTAGGTCGACAGATGTATACAAATTTCCAGACTGGTTTCTGATGCCCTCTGCGGTAATCCAGGAATTAGGATTGAATATTTAGGAATGCACAAGGGTCACACTACTGTCAGCTGCTCTTTCCTTCCTGAGTCTTGGGCAGGGAGAAAAAACAAGTCCACAGAGATTACTCCTGACAGGGATGTTGGTGGGATTCTTCTTTTTCTTCCCTTGCCTCTGGTTTTCCTCTCATCCATCCGTGTGGTCTGTAAATGCTCCTCATCTCATCAACTGTCTGTTGTGCTCTCTCCCTGCCTCAGTGTCTGGATAGGAGCACACACCGTTACACTCCTGGTATCTCTCTATCTTCTGCTCTGCTCTCTTCTCTCTCCCTGCTCCCTCGTTCCCTCTCTCTCTCTCTCTCTCTCTCTCTCTCTCTCTCTCTCTCTCTCTCTCTCTCTCTCTTACTGCGGAGGTTTGCAGTGCTCCCCCATTCCTGATTGGTCTTCTGTAATAGGCTTAACCCTTTCCTCTCCAGCGAGGGGAGGTATTTCCTTTTTGTTCCGACTCTATCCTCTCTTTCCTGCCACTGACTGTGACATCCCTTTTGGGGCTGTAGTGATTTAGTAAAAAAAAAAAAAAGAAAAATGCTTCTACCACGCTTTTGCACTGGGACTTTAGATGCCACTGCTCTACAACACGCTGCAGAGTCTGATAGGCAGACTGTTAAAGGGAAAACACACACAAAAAAAATGCTGGAATGATGTATTAATTAGCCCTGTCATGATACAATGATCAAGTAATGGGTTTGTGCACCGTACGGGGGAATGATGAGGATGGAGAGCCAGCAGAGGGAAGCAATATTTTTTGGTATTGATTTGTGCACATGGGTCTTAATATGCATGTGCAAGTGAGCATGAGAGGCAGGGAGACTGACGGAGAGATAAATCCTTGCAGCTTTTGAGTAGGAGAGAAAGATTTTGCTGGGAAGAATGAAAATCACAAAAAGCAGAGATGGAGGAGGGTGGCTCTGATTGATAGTTTCAATTAAGTTGCTCTGTCAGATCAGTAAAAGGTTGAACACCCCCCATTCTTTGTCAAGGCCCATTTGTCAGGTGCAATTATTGCCAGAGGGCATCTCGGTACCTGACAGCCTTCAGTGAAGAAGATGGGGGCATCTGTTGCTCTGGCCTGGCTACCTGATGAACTAACAATTCACGTTCACAGAAAACACACGTGTTGTTAATCTGATGGTGACAGTTCAATAATTGCTCTCAGGCAGGCAGATGTTTCACTAAGTTTTCAAGGTGTTGAGTCGCTGCACTTGGATACAGAAACAAAGATGGGAGTCAAAGTTGTAACTTTAAGGAAACAATTTGTGAATTAATCAAGCAGTTGATCAACCAAAACTTAGTCTAGAATTTGATAATACTTCCATCATTCAGATTATTAGTGCAGTATCCGTTCTAAACCCTTTCCAGTTTGGAATGGGCTGTTTGCTTGGTCTGTGGTGACGATGGTTGCAGCTTTTCTGTCTGAAACTGTAAAAGTGACCTGCAGCTACTGAGCAGCAGCAAGTGAAGACCGGCTGAAAGGACTCAGTCCACAGAACCCTGGAGAGCTGTTAACCTGTTTATTCAAAGTTCAGTAAAGCTCAACTCAGAACGCAGAACCACGAACTGGAGAATATGTTTGCCTGTGTGGTGAATGCGCCCATGGACATACACACTATTGTATTGATCAACCACATCGTTTATAGTGATGGGTCCCAGCCGCCGCTGCTACAGAGCGCTGGTCGTCTATTTATTCAGCGTTTATTAATTTTGAACGTATCGCTTATCCAGGCCGCACAAAATTCAACACTGCACTGCCTCCCTTAAAGGGATAGTTCACCGAAAAATGAAAATGCACTCATTCTATACTCACCACTATGCCGATGGAAGGGTGGGTGAAGAGTTTGAGTCCACAAAACACTACTGGAGTTTCACTACGTCGCTAGCTTAGCCACTTCCAGTGGACTTTTAGGCTTAAAACATGGTGTAAAATACCTCGTTTTGAGTCGAATATGAATGTCGGGGTTTGCGTACACTTGGATGACACCACACGAGCAGTATGAAGGCATGTTATGTTTTCCTGTTGTTTTAGTATAAGTCGCCTACTTCGGTTACTTCAATTGTATCGGATTCCGCTGCAAAAAAGTTTACCCCTGAGACTCCAGAAGTGTTTTGTGGACTCAGACACTTCACCCACCCCTCCATCGGCATAGTGGTGAGTAGATGATGTGTACATTTTTTATTTTGGGTGAACTATCCCTTTAACAACACGCGTGCCAAGTGTGAAGCTGATAAAATGACCGGCACTTGAGATATGCGAGCTGCATAGACAAACAGATTTTTGGAATTAGTAGATAAGATTGTAACTTAAATAGCTTTGGCTTTATTGTTATTGTTATTTCCTGAAAACCAACACTGTGATGATGACATTTGAGGAATTGTGATAGAATGCAAGTATTTTTTAATTGCCACATGTTATTTTGAAAGAAAAATGAATGTAATGATAATAATATTAATAAATGCAGCTCTGTGTTTGTTGTCAATCTCACCTGTTCTGCCCTGGCTGGCTCTCTCACCACAGCCCGTCGGCTGCTTTCCTCCTCTCCTACATCCCTTTGTTCATGAGCTACAGCTACGTATTCCTACCTGACCCTCTTGTGCTGCTTCAGATGCCACAGCAGATTATTCTTCACAAATTCATCGAATATCTACTCCCTCGTGGGTTAGAGCGGTCGTCCTCTAACCAGGACGTCAGTGGTTCAATCCCATTCTTCCCTAGTCCGCATGCCGAAGTGTCCTTGGACAAGATACTGAACTCCAAATGTCCCCCTCTCATAGAGAAAGTGCTGCACATACATGCACTGTATGAATGTATGAGTGAATGTAAAATTGTACTGTAAAGTGCTTTGAGTGGTCATCAAGACTAGAAAAGCTGCTTTGTAACTACAGACCATTTAACATTAGTGGAGTAAACAGTCAGCGTCAGTGTTCGAATTAACAATAGACAAAACTTTTGCTTCCACATAAAGTGCCGTAAAAGGTTTTAAAGTTTATTAAGGCTTGGCTTTAGGCATTCAAATGTTCAGAGCACTCATCTGCAGTTAAAATAATGGTGCCTATGCCTGGTATAAATCTTTTCTGGAAAATTAAAGTCCGCTTTACAGCACTAAAGAAGTGCCAGAAAGAGTATAGCACATATTTTTTTCACAACAGGCGATCAGTGTCTTTCTCCAGGTGCTGGTAATGGTGGACAATGGAACAACTGGAGTAACTGAATAATGCAGAGGATTTGTTGCTGTTGTGAACAGGTCTGTGCAGAGAACCTCCGGCTGTGTTGTGGATGTGTGAAAGGCAAACTCTGGGTAAACTCTGTAGCCAATTCTGCTCTCATATTGTTGCCTTCGGATCATGCATGTTGTTAGTAGCATGATGAGCTTTCTGGTCACATCCCACTGAGTTTCTTGATGGAATCTCTTCCCCATTAATGTCCCAAAGGCAAATTGGAGGTCAAGGGGAAAACCTCAATCACAATCTAGTTTTATCCAAGGGACTGGATACAACTGATCATACTGAGATAAGCATTTTCCTTCTGGTTGTCACACTGAAATCACCAATTACTGCAGGATTTAGAATCGCAAATACTTTACTGCACGTTTTTAAGCCTGTAATCAACTCTCAGTCTCACTGGATATTCACACTGCATGATGTGGAGCTTGGCGTGCGTGCATGCGTGCATGTGCGTGTGTGTGTGTGTGTGTGTGTGGAGACTTTGACAGATGTGAGGAAAGAAAGAACTGTAATTATCCAGGTTTGATGGTGTGTGTGTGTCTGCAACTCTCTCTGTACATATCTCGTTCAGTGAGGTTGGGTGTATGTGCATCTGTAGGATTGTAAGTTTGTGCACCATGATGCACCACAAGTATCTGCCTCCTACACAGGATCCATCTGGCTGTCAGACTATAATTACACAGCAAATCATTGCAAACCAGCGTCTCAGTCACTGCCTGCAACTCGAGGCACTGTATGTTTCATAAGAAGAGTCCTGTACGAAGCAGAGAGTCGACATGCGGATGATCACTGATATTAGCCCTGTCACAACTCTTCAGGAATCCTCTCGGTTTAAAGAGCAATACATTTGCTGCTGCAAAAACACTGCACTCCCAAAACTTCACAGTTCAATAGAAGAATTACGTTAATATTTCATTGTCATTAATATTTCATCCAGCTTTTTCCCTCCGTCCCCAGACTCCACTGTCTGATATTCACCACAATGTTTCTCCCCTTTCACTCTGAGTGTATTGTAGACGTCCATGGATATGCTGCGCTTGCCTGTTGATACTCAACCCTGTGCAGATCTTTGCCTGTACCACACTTACTCCGTGCTCACACCTTCCATGCAGGGTGAGTGTGTGTGTGTGTGTGTGTGTGTGTGTGTGTGTGTGTGTGTGTGTGTGTGATATGTCTGTATAGAGTCTGAGCTCATCAATTAAAAAAGACGCGTGTGTCGCCGGAGGCCAACTTATTCGGAGTCTTTGCTTTGCATGCCAAACATCAGCAGGTGGTCGTGCAATAGTGGGATGGAAGTGGGCAGACGCAGAGGACGGCACGCAGACTTTCATCCCTGCACTTGAATTTGGTGCCTCTGTGATTTGCTCTAGAATGGTTCACAACAGAGCAGGGACCAACTCGTATGGAGTGGCTAGTTTCACACTGGTCTGTTCTGTTCAAATTGCCCTGTTTGTAAACCCTGAGGAGCCCGTGGCTCAACCTCACATTGAAAAAAGCCATTGTCCGACATGAGCTCTGTAACATGTACAGAAAATGGGCTCCCTCTTTTCAGGGGTTTGTCTTTCACATATGAAGAACGCAGCAGGAGATTCTCTGGATCAGACGAGTTCACTACAGCAGGAAAAGGGCTGGCCTATAGAGCGTGCAAAAGGCAGGACGTGACATATAAAATCTGTTTGAAAATCGCCTGTTTTGGTTTACAAAGCATTGGCTTTTATCAGCAGAAGCTCTCGAATCTCATTGTCTTTCCGTGTTGACATCTCTCTGATAAGTTGGCATCAGTGCTCCTGAAAAATGTCTTCTACGTCTCTTTTTGTTTTGTCAGTTTGTCAGTATGAACTTTATTTTTATGATTTAATTCACTTCCTTAAATTATCCATAGAGCACCTCAAGGACTTTTTGAGTAGAAGCTGCAGAGAAAAAGGCGAGAACACATTGCACAGTCCTCAGGATTTTGCCTGGGGCTCGACCACAGGACAGTCAACTTTGGCCTCGGCCCCAGTCTGTTTGTTGAATTTTTTGTTTGTTTAGAAATCTATGGCGGTAGCGGGGGGCATATATATGCGCATTACCATTGCTCTCACATTCAAAAGATTGTGAGTGACGGGTACACAGACTAATGAGCGAAAGACAAGTACAAAACAAAAACTTATGCTGCTTCAGGGTTTGTGCACTACTGCAGCTAAAACTATAACGTCTGTTTAGATAGCAACTTTATGGATGATAGCACAAGCATGTAGAAAATAGCACTATAAAATACAGCAACAGAGCAAAACACCACGTTAGACATCTCTGATATTATTTTTAAAAGGGTAATTTTGAAACTGTGACAGGACAAATTAGATCGTGGCGCCACAGTCTAGATCTAGATCCTGACATGGCGCGATAGAGCACTTGCCTTGGTAGAGGTATGCTTTCTCAGAGCACCCTTGTAGTTTATATACACTGCGTATCCCTTGGGGGTTGCGGGAGTGCTGGAGCCAATCACAGCTGACAATGGGTGGGAGGCGGGGCAATCTATGACAGGGCTGACATACGCACACAAACTCTCACACCTACTGGCTATTTAGAGTCTCCAATTATCCTCAGATGCTTGTCTGTGGACTGTGGGTAGAAGAGCAAGTACCTGAAGAAAACCCACACCGGCACAGAGAGAACATGAAAACTCCACACAGAGACCACCTGGTTCAATCCAGAACCGTCTTACGTGAGGCATCAGTGCGAACCACTGCACCGCACCACTTTGCACAAATCCCAAAGCCCATAAAATGAGAAACAGAAATCCAACATTATTCATAATGCATTAACTTTAATTATCATTCCTTATTCTCAGGCAAGGAGATTGTTAATGTTAGTGACCAGCGCTGACACTGGGACAGCGACACATGACCAAATGACAGGCTTGCTGATGTTACCATGACCTCTAGTCTAGCGTTTAAATCAGATTTATGACCTTGTCTCATTCTGACCTCCGCCCCATCAGTCACGCCTCAACAGCCCGTAGCTGTCGAAGCTTTGACTATTCACCAGTAATTGTCACTGAGCTTTGAAGCCCCAAAGATTGTATCAGCGACAGCCTTTAATTCTGTTAATGAATTGCAGTTCCTCTTTTGGCTTGAGTTGTGGTGCTGAATGGAGAGCTCCCATGAAGGCCACTTAACATTGCTGCATTGTTGCTGTCATTTAAGGGCTTCTACGTTGTGGAAATAGGATTTCATGAGGTGAATTCTCTCTTTTCTCTCCAGCTGTGTGGCCTTCATGTACTCTATCACTTGTCCTTCCCTCTGCTTTGATTAGACATGAGCTCTCTACTATGCCAGTGATTTACAACCCTGGTGGTACTGCAGGTCAGTGAGGTTAGGACCATAAAGCCAAACTAGTTAAAGTCAGCTGTTTGGCCCTACAGTTTCTTCAAACCCCCCTCACGCCTGCCTACACATGCTCAGCTGGGACTGAGACTCTCTGAGGCTGTTTCCTGCTGCAGTGTGACCTCCTGACTGTTCTGTTTCATGGAGATGAGCGGCTTCTTTTCCACCAGTTCCTAAGAAGTCGGCCACTTCCTGTCACGGTGCAACATCTGTTTATGTTAGCCATGTCAAAGAGCGTCAGCCAAGGCGTGGGAACGCAAGGGAGGGCATGCGGGACCCCACACTGAATCTTGCGGGGAAGCACGTAGTGGACAACCACACACACTCTGCTGATAAACACACAGATGCACACATTCGTGCTCATCCCTGCAGACACTCAGGCATCAGAGCACACAGTGTTTTGTTGTCTTATTTCATCTGCTCATGCTGCTTCCCCTGGGAGCTCTGGTGTTACTGGAAATGGGCCATTTTCACTTCACCGCTCTCCTTCAGCCACTACTTGAAGGGCTTCAGTAACAAGTTTGTTTTCATTGACTTTCATTAGGATAACTGTATCGTAACTGTATCTGTGCATTGTTTGTGCAAAGGACAGATCAACTCTTCAGGCTGTATATCTTTGTATGTGATTGCGAGTTTGTGTTTGTCTTAGTGCGTTTGTGTAATTAAGAGCTAAGACTGAGCCGTGCTACCTGTGGCCCTATCCTGTCGGCCCCATTGGCTCTCCTGACAGACTTTCTACTAATATAATGTCTTATCCCTGTGTTCAAAAGCCCCCAGGGACCCAACCGAGAGGGAATTCCTATCTCGAAAGAAAAGACCTGCCGATAACACAAAGACCATTAGGCTCTAAAGGCCACATCAGCACAGACAAAGGACTTCTTAATGGAGCATAATGACATTTGCCGCCATTTTCTGCTATTTCCACAGAGTGGTGTGCCATTACCAAGTTGTAGTTGGCATTTCCTTCAAGTAATTTGTCCATGGTTGGATGATTCACTATTAGGAAGGTGCAAAGAGAGCTAACTGTGACGGTAGCAGACACACGCGCATATGTACGCGCACCATTCTAGTTACTTGTAGAGTTCTCATGAAGCTGATATAACATGTTTGCATGTACTTTGCTGTGTAGGGAAGAAGGTGCTCACAACATGTACAAAACATGTGCCGATCAGTCACATGTAAGGACGGCTTTGTGGTTGGAACACAGTGGCCCCGTGGTTTGCAGATGCTGAACAGTGCTTGTTTTTCCTTTTTTGTTTCTCCTCTCAGTTTCAGTCTTTAGGGGGATGGCTGGATTAACTTCAAATAGACGGGCCTGTGAACACCAACAGGAGGCCCGCTAATAAGCAGAGTTACTCTTCCACGGGCACGTACACATGCCCACACACAAACACTCTAAAGTGAACATATATTCTAAATTAAAATTTGGCATGCAAACACATAGTTTTCCTCTTTTTAATCACATACAGTAATCTCCACTCTTTTGGAAGCTCAACTCTCACCAAACGAAAAAAGCAAACTAGGTGACTCCCGCTCTCTATTTTCCCACGAGAGCAGCTTTCGTGTCCAGTGATTTATTCGGCCCTTGACTGGTGTCCTATTTCAAATGAGATGTAATGCCTGCAGGAAAGGGTTTCAGAATTACAACTTGTGGACACAAATGGCATGACACAAGCCTTTTGCTGTTGTTCCCTCCCTCAAATTGCTACCCCCCCGTCTTGTTCCGTTGACTTCTCTCTCTCTCTCTCTCTCCTAGCACCTAACGATAATAAGCCAGTGTTAGCTGTCGTCTTGTGTCCTGTCCCTAGTCACACCTTGTCAGCGAGGCCTCTCCTGTCAGCGGTCCCCCACTAATGGGCCACTTCCTCGGCTCTGACAACCGGGATGAGCCTATCTTCCTCTGCTGTTACCTCTTCATTAAGGCCTGCCTCCAGCTACAATGGCACGAAGCTCAGCACCTTTAACTCCGTGTCTGTCACGCCAACTGAGGATCTCCACGCCACCTCGGCTCCTCCTCCCACCCAGGTCAATATCCAGCTCCCGATCCACACAGCGCTCATGTTGGGATGGAGATATATGGATGCTGCAGTATCTTTTTCCTGTTTCTTCTCTGCACTTTGAATGGGAGGAAATAGATCTCAATTAAAAGTAATTAAGAGTTAAATGCAGCGCCGGGCTGCTGACTGTATACTGTAGTGAGGATGTGTGGCAGTGAATAGAGGTCTTTATAAGAACTAGTCACACACAACTCAACTTGTGAATAAACTGAGGATTAAAGATAATTTATCTCGCCATTTTTAGAATTGTTTTCATTTTAATTATAACGTACCCAAATCACTGCGGTTATTCGGCCTATTAGAGCATCTGAGAGACCAGGTGCAGTGTAGTCTGGTCGCCGGTGCACCAGTGGGATGACTGTTGCTCAGGAGTGTGACGGTCTGTGTGGGTGGGAGCAGTAGGATGTTGGCCCTGCCTGTGGGTGTAACAGGCTGTTGCCCTTGACTGTCTGGCACTGGGTCAAGGTAACAGAGGGCCGGTCACTACCCTCAGCACTTCTCACCGTCAAGGCACACAGGCTCTAAAAGCGATCTGTGTGACGGACGTTGTGTGTATTGTGTAACACACAACTTGAGTGTTGTGACTATTTGGGCTTGTGTCACTATGAGTCATGCGAATATTGAATTATTTCTATATAATCGATGTATCCTTGCTGATGACATAGTGGCTGAGTCATCCACTGCACTGTAACGTGCATCCTGTGGCGTGTGTGTTTAGTTGCATCCTGATCAAATGCTGCTGTCAGGTGGCATCGCAGGAAATCATGCACCAGCTTATTCAAGAGCAACAACATTATTCAGATCTCTCAGTGGTGCCCAGTTATTTAATGATAATTTTCCTTTAAGAGACGTTAGTCTCTACTGTGAATTACTCTCTCTATCAGCATGGAGGATGCTGACGCTCTCAGGCTCTTACTCATCTCTGCAGAATGTGAATTGATCGTACTTTATCCAGGCAGGAATCCAGGCAGAGGGACTTGGAGTGGGTGGTCAGACAGCTGTCTCTCTTTATTCAAAACTCAGGTTTCTTTTTGAACATGGAAAAAATGGTAAATAGGTAATCTGTGTGAAAATGTGTGATGTAAACAATCCAAGTGTGAGTTGGCCTCTCACTCTAACCTATAGCATTTTCTGTTGCTATCTCTGTAACTATGCTATTATTTGTGGAAGGATGAGACACGGGCCAAGAAGGAGCCCATTAAAGTTTGAGGTGGATCCAAACAAATGGGAAGATCCAGGATCTTTTTTGATAACTTTCTTTAAAATTGCGAGATAGTGCTGTTCTTTAAATATTTACCATTTTTCTAGAGAAACCAAGTGGCCCTTGGTTGAGGTATGCACTCTACTTACACCAGCTCCCATCTATTTTTTGTCTTTGTGAATGCTTAATGGAGGAAACAGGCAGGTTGGGCTGAGTGGAAAAATCGTGATGCTGAACCATCTTAGAAGTTTGTGCAGAAGATTTTGAATGTGACACAATAGATGGAGCAGGACACGGTTCATTCTACAACATATTTTAGGACCAGGCTCTGTGGGTTTTGTTAGTTCTCATATGTTAAAGATTAATCTTTGATTGTGGTACCATGGTACCATTATTACCTCTGAGAAAGAGGTTATCTACCTTTCTTTGTTTGTAAGCAGAATCCTGCAAAACAAATACTCGATTGATTCCCACAAAACTTGGTGAAAGGATGTGGTGTGGGTCAGGGAAAGACCCAAAACATTTTGGTGCTGATCAGGGGGCAGATCACCATTCTTTTTTCACCTTCTTCAACATTGTGAGGTGTTTATAAATCATTGCTCTGCAACATGGCTCACAAATGCCATAATATAACAAAATATATGAATAGTATTTGATCAAGTACATGACTGGTATATGAAAATTAATAATTTTAAAAAAACGTCATAGTCTCAGTGGGTCGTAATGGCTTTTAATGTGAAATCACACCCTTGACTTATTTATCTGTTTCTGGTTGTAAGATTAACATTTGCTGAATTTGTAACTTATTCTGAGACCATGTTCATGACGGCTCTGAAAAGTAATAAATATGTTCATGGGGGACTTTAAATGTTGGACGTGATAAGCCATGAAGGCAGAGGGACTTATAAACAGGCTGTTTAGTGAGCCCTGTAGAAAGGAGCCTCATATCATTACACAAACAGATTAGATTTCTGTTCCACTTGACAAAGTGACTGTAATTTCTTTTTCTGGCTGGATGATCAGTAGAGATTGGATTTCTGCCGTCTTCTGTAAGAAATTCACAGGCAAAGACTTAGCAAAACAAACATCTAACAACGGCTCATTCTGGATTCAAATGCTCTTTTCTTCTGTTTTCATTACCCAGAGACTGACAATCACTTCCACTATAAATTCTAAAGGAACTCCGGAAAGGAAAACGATTGAGCAGAAAGTTTTTTTGAATTGTAATTTAAAATGACCAGCCTGAATTACTCAGGTAAAATATGTATAACAGAAAGATGTGAATAAGATGTTGAAAGTGATCAGAGCGATAAGCTGTCTTTATGACAGGAGTGTCAAAGTGAGTAATCGATGGTCTACCCGACAGGAAATACATGATCCAGTGCCAAACGTGGTAAGCAGATGGCAAACAACAGGGCCCCGTCAGTCCAGTGTAGGGTTGTGGGTTTGGAAGAAAGGGAAGAAAAAAAAAGAGAAACGGTCCGGATGGATGATATCAGGCCATCTGTCTGCATTACAACAAGGCGTCATTTTTAAGAGGGTGGAAAACTCGCGCCCACTCTTAACTCAGATCTGCTCTGATAGCACATAACAACTGTGCTTTTGCCTCCTCTGTGTTTGACTTTTTATGCAACCAAATCCCACAATGGCAGTTGCGTAATGGTGGTTGTTGTAAAATGTTTCACTATTTTTTTTAGGATCCTGCATAGTGGCACTGATGTTCTCTCCCAGTCTCTTTGTTGCACAGCCCTTCCTTTGGGTCTCTGCTGTTCTTCATCCTCCTCTCTGTCTGTCTGTCTGTCTGTCTGTCTGTCTGTCTTCCCCTCCACCTGTGATCTTGCGAAACATCAGGTTGGATTGTGGGTTCGTGGCGGGAGGTCTAAAAGGATGCTCATACGTCTACCCCCACCTCGCTGTCATTGGACGACTGAGACATACATAGGAAGGAGGCTGCTGCCTAAAAGAAGGAGCCACTGAAGTCCACACACGTAGGGAGGCATTCGGGCTGTTACCAAGTGGAAAGTGGACAGTTTGTCCGCCCACACGCTGAGAAGACCAGGAGATGTGTGTCTGGGCCTGACTTAGAGGCTGCTGGCTTTCTCCATTGTAGCAGGTGGTGCACATTTTCCATTTACAAGAAAACACTGGGTGTAGGCAGCAAAAAGGAGGCGCTGATCCTATTTTGGGATCGAACGCGGTCGATCCAAACCACTTTGTGGCAGCATGCATTTTCAGGAGTCTATTCTGGCACAATGTTTGGACTCAGTGATAAATTATACAACATGGGGTGGGGGTGGGGGGTGGGGGGGGTAATTGATTCACATGAGAATCACAATTATTTTCCTTCAAGATTCAGAATTAATTCACAAATTCCAAGAAATCTGTTTTTGTACTTTGCTTTTAAGTGATGTTGATTGTCGGCCCATTTTTGATTTTACTTCTCAATAATTAGCTTTCGAAGATGAAGGGGGAATTATTTTGTAAAAAACAACATCAGTCAGGGAAACATCAGCAAAGTGGAGCAACAGACTTCAGCACAACACAACGATCCAACCAACAAACACACACTGTAACACTTTATCCTCAGCCAGCTCTGATCAGACCGAAAAAAAATCATTTGGCCTATTATCTGTTTCATTTTGTTCTCCTCTCTCTACAGGATAAATAATGTCAGCAATATGAATGACAAGGATGATGCATTTTACCACCATGTATCCCAGGACACATGAACGACCTTTTTTTTTCATAAAGCCCCCTTTCCACTGGTCAAAACACTCACTACCATCTGGCTTTTTGTCTGCAATGGGAATGATACAACCATCATTCACACTGGGGTCAAATGACTCTGTAGAAGACACAGGTTTTTATCAGCTGCGGCTCTGATCGGCAGGGATGGAAACGGGAATCCTTTTTAATTTGTCTGTCGCTGCCACTGCACCTTTTCCTGCAGCGACGTTATGACTCGCATTGAACTTCCGGGCTTTGCCGTCTAAAAAGCCATGAACGTTTGTGTACCTATTGTTTTATACATCTCAGAAACAACGTTTAACAGTATTTTTTTTTTTTTCTTTGTGTCGTGCAAATGCAATACTGGCAAGACAGCGAGGTGAGAGCGCTTCTCAGTTTCATTCATGACGCCTACATGACTCACTGGGAGGGGGGGGGAACAGACAGGCAAACTCCTCTACTGGCAATGTGAGAGGAGTCAATCGTCTTTTTATAGCAGGTTTATGCAAATCTAAAAAAAATCGTACACCTGTTGTTTTTTTATGTAAAAGAGGTGAAAAGACAGAAACTTTATATTCCCAGACACGCTTCTCTGTTTTATTTGTTCAACAAGAAACTTTCTCTTATTCACCAGATAGTTCGAAGATCCCTGGAATATTTGGGTGGATCCAGTGGAAGGGGGTGATCCAGGATTTCTTTCGAGGTTTTATTATTGTTTTTATATTTTCACCAATTTCCTATGAAATAACTCATGGATCTTGATGGATAAAATCCGACATGTTAACGATACTGATATCTCTGAGTGTGTGCGATTTGGTGCAGCTTCACTGGATTTAAGGGGACTGTTGGCCCTTGGCAGTGGTATCTACTATATACATTGAACTTTGTTGGACTAAAAACACGGCGTATTGGCACACGGCACCGTGTAAGAGCCTGAAAATGTTGTCTTTTGCAGTTTTTTGAATCATAAATCAAATTGGGACATCAAGAATCAGAATTTTATTGAAATGTGAGATTCCCATAGATTCCCATCACTAAAATAAAAACTACTCAACAGTGTTCAGACACTTGCGGGGAGCTTTTATCAAAAGCAAATGTTTTGAGCTCATGTTCATCGAGTTACTCTCAGTACTTGTCTCATTTTTAGTCAGCTACTTTTTTGTTCGTGATATTGTCAAAGGATAATAAACCGAACTGAGAAGCAAAGATATTTTTCCTTTGGAATCAGTATAAAGTCAGTTTTATCACTGCTGAATAGCAGCGTCTGCCTCTAGAGCCGTATTCCACCTGGAGCCACGTGCATCATTATGAATGTTTTGTGGCCGATTTTCTTTTTACTTGGAAATTTCTATTGACAGAGATCAGACTGAGACCTTTAATACATGTACTTGTGCACTGCAAGTAACAGTCAATGGAAGCCAAAATGTCACGCTACGCGCTTTTCAAATCCAGATAAGAAACATGTGGGCTCAGTGTTGGCTCTTATCATCATAACCCAGACAAGTCAAAGAGAACTCAGGGGGCCTTTGCTCTTCTTTAGGTGGATTCCACATGCAGGACTGATGGAGGGATGAAGGGTGAGTAAAATGAGGAAGAGGAAAATGTATAGATCATATCATCCCTGCTTTCATCCAGCAACTGAAGAATTAGAGATATTATGCAAATTCAGAATATTATTCAGACAACCATTAATTTCCACAATTAGGATTAAGGTGAGAATTCATAGTCTCTGAGCTTCGCTCGAATGGGTCTCAGGTTGACTCGACCGTTGACAGACGTATCTCGAAGGTAAAACCCTGGTTTATTTTGAATATTACATTATTGTATATTATTACAGTACAGCATTACTATCAATGCTCTGAACCATACTGCATGTGAAGAACCAGCGCCATGTGTATTTCAAAATGAAAGAGCGAAAACAAGCATCTCTCTCTCAGCATGATTTTCCAAATCAAAAATCGTCCTTTGTTCTTGACATAGATCATCTTGATGCAGTGTAATTCTTTTGGCATTAGTAGAATTCTTTTGACCCGAAGCAGAACCACAAATAGGGTGCTTCTTTGTCAATTTATTCCTCAAATTTGCAGTCATTTATCAGCCAATTACATGCCTGATAAATGCTGATAAAGCAACACAAATAACTAGAAAGGCACTCTACCACATATACTGTATGTCAACATATCACACATGTATTGAGATCAGACTCATCCAGATCATTATCCAGATCCATACGAAATGTAATCTAGTTCTTAGCCTTCTACACAAGAGCTCTGCATTATTCCTTGAGAAATTCACAAAATATTGATAAACTCTCCATCTCCTCCTCCTCCTCTCTTCTCCTCCAGCAACCCAGTGCCTCAAGCCAAGGACTTGGATCAGAATAGAGCAGGAGCAGAATTGGCCCTGTTAACACAATCTTTTTCTGTCCTCTGAGGTCATCTCATCGCATCCTCAGTAGACAGACGATGCCTCCGGACCTCCCTCCCCTGAGAACCCAGTCAAACAACCTCAACACAGGAGACAAACATGGAAAAGACATTTTCGGAGATTGACTTTTCTGGCCACTTTTGGCACCGCAAACTACGTAAACACACTTATTTCCACATACGGCACGTATCATGATAGTTTGGAGTGATGTTCACACTCCTTTACCTCTACTTTAATATGCACCAAGTACTGAAAACAACATCTGCCACTCCGCTCCTCTCTCAATGTGTGTGTGCTGGCTGTTTCCTGCTGGACAGGTTGTGTGCAGCGGGTTTATCTCAGCTCATCTGATGATACCAGCTGCTAGAATCACTGACACTGAACCACACGGTAAGTGTGCCACAAGACATAAACTAAAAGAAGCTTCGGAACTCAGCTGAAATGGAGAGAGCTGCAGAACTGGATACCAATTCAATGGTTCATTAAGAAACATAAAGGGAAAGAGAGCAAACTTGTGCAGTTAAGCTTCTGAAACTTTCTAGCAGGGAAATAACAGATCTGGATTGCTCTGTTGCGTTAGGCAGGCGTTTTCCCTTGGTTAATATTTAATATGTATAATATAATATGAATCTTGCCGACTGTGTATAAAGATGGATGACGTGTCTCCACTTCCTCACACTATCCAGAGCTGAAGCCAAAGTGTCCCAGATCCAACCCCTGCCGTCTTGAACATTTGAACCAGAGTCTGCGCAGTAGTGATCAGGGGATGGAGCAACAGCAGCGACGTCTCGCCGATCGTGAGTAATTCTCAGCTGGAGTTTCACCCTGTTTTTATAATCATCAAATAACTAATTAAAACCAAACTTACTGGAAAAAACGAACATGTGAACATACATCAGTGTGATTAACTACCCGAAAAAGACAGAAACCATTTTTGAGAAAAATGTATTTGACTTGTACTGTGACTTTTTAGTTTGGTCCATGTCCCATCAGATAACATGGAGGAGGCAGGTATATGATATGTACTATAGCCAACCACTAGGTGGTCATCTAGGCAAGAGGCCTTCATTTTTGGGGAGCCTTATATAAGGCCTATGGATTAGCCTTCTCTTTTTTTAGTATACCTTTACTCTTATATGTGTTTTTATATATTGTCGGATAATGTTGACACGGCAACTTCAAAATTGAAATTGCAACCAGGACACATTTCCTTTTTTCTTTGAAGGCCTTTCATCGTTCTCTTAAAGCTCACAGGTATACTCTGACTTATAATGCAGACGATGATCCAGGCACTTCACCTGAAGTGACCTCGGTATTTCTTATTGAAATGTATATTATCCATTTTTTTTATAAACAGTCGATAGAAAAAGCACAATCTAGCCTGAGGTCTGTGATGTGTGTTGTGTGGGATTATGCCAACATGTGCTGTTGTAAGTCTCCCGTCCCTGTGTGCAGCTCAAATACTAGAAAACACCTAATCTGCCAGGAGTGTGGAATATGTTCTATTGCGGCACACTTTCTGAATACTGATTACAGAGGCCCCACCATCCACCCGCAGCAGAGTGCATATAAATAAACCGTTAGAATATGATTTAATGCAGTTTTTCTTTTTTTATACTTACATAACTTGGTCCTCAACCAAGTTCACCAACATCACAGCTGTCATAATAATATTTCAGTGTTACATTGTATAAATGCAAATGAGGCAGCACGAGAAGGATGTGCAGAGGCTTTTCTGTGTGCCCCCGGCTGATATTTACACTAAACTAAACACTGATGCTGAGTAATGTTTGATGATGGGCCAGGCCTGTTCAATTCCCAAAATGTGACATGCTCGGGTGGTTGCTGTCAAGACTCAGCATCCTTTAGAACCTTCAATGATAGTCCTCTGATGAACCCTCACGTGTAGTTGTGGCCACCAGTAGTTTTCTTTAATCAAACATATTGTTTAGATCTTTAATCACAACAGTATAGCTTTGTTGATTTAAGCCTAAAACAAACTGCCCATGCTGTTACGGACATTATTTAATACATTTGTATTTGAAATTAGAATCGTCTCAGGCTACTCCCACACTCCAGTGTTTTCATTTGAACAAACACACCAATGCCTGGTGTCCACGTTACTCTGGAGTTTTAGAGCCGCTAAAACAGAGAAGTTTGGAAAAGCTGCTGATGACCCCACTTCAGTTTGAAAACTCCGGGGCTGTGTTTTCGTCTGGACGTTTGGAAACGATGAAGCAGACACTCCTAACCTCGTGCTGATTGGGTCTTTTTCGGTCACGGTGTGGCCTTCGCTGGTTCGTCAGTCTCCTATCACGTGACCCCCTTCTAGAAAAAAATAACATTGGCCTCAGCTACCAGTGTATAATGCAACATGGATAATCGATTACAAGCGTTGCGGACCCTGTTGTGCAGTTAAATTCTGCATTTTACTATGATACAACTGTTTACATGCAGAGGAGACGAGCTACTTGAGGCCCGGTCACACATGTATGAAGATGAAGCGAACATCAAAGTTCACCAAAGTTAAACACCACCATCTACGCTGTGATGTGCCTCTCCACAGGAAGCTAATGTTTCATTCCCCCCCTCGCTTCATTCCCCCCCTCGCTTCATTCCCCCGTCGCTCTCCCAGATTGGATGTGAAAAGGTGACGTTTCGCTACTGAAAACGTTTGTGTATGTGTGACCAAGCCTTTACTTGTTTGCAAGCTCATTTGTTGTCTCGCCTTTTTTCGCAACCAACAACCAATTGCTTCCTGTTCACACCGGCACGTGCATGCCCAGTGCACATGAGTGGTCTCGAAATAAGTGTTGGTATCGACAGGGATTAAAACAGATGTGGATAGAGATCGTTTTAGTTTTAAAAGGTAGTTGTGCAGATGTAGCCTCAGTGCTGTGTAGTGCTGTTCGGGGATGCAGGAGGGAACATGTTACCTGAAACCGGTTTATTCTGAGGAGTGGTTGTATAATGATATTCTGAGTCGAA
Source organism: Hippoglossus stenolepis (assembly GCF_022539355.2). Taxonomy (NCBI): domain Eukaryota; kingdom Metazoa; phylum Chordata; class Actinopteri; order Pleuronectiformes; family Pleuronectidae; genus Hippoglossus; species Hippoglossus stenolepis. The sequence continues at coordinate 11,962,913 of NC_061487.1, read as the reverse complement.
CAGTGTGTAGCGGGAAGCAGAAACACATCTTTGATCCAGAAATAAATTCACCTCCCAATATCTTTTGACCCTGAAACACTGTTTGATGAAGACATTTGATTTCTCGCTATTTCTGGAGCCTCTCCTTCCTGTTGATGTTGACGATGTGTTAAGCGTCAGCGTGGTTTACACAGGCAGCCTTCCACCTCACACATTTCTCAAAATGACAGATTTTTCTGCGTCTCTCTCTCTCTCTCTCTCTCTCTCTCTCTCTCTCTCTCTCTCTCTCTCTCTCTCTCTCTCTATTCTTTTTTTTTTTACCTTTAACACCCCCCCACACCCCTTGGGCAATGAGAGCTGAGATGGAAGGAGAGATGGATGATGTTGTTTTGAACTGTGACATGTCTCCGTGCAATTCATTCCATTATTTTTCATAAATAATTGGCCAGCACCGTCTGTGGGAGCTATTTATAGAGCTGATTGCTGCTTTTGCCAAGGAGCACAAACTCTTACACAGTTATTTTTGTTTATCCAGATGAAAACCTGACACAGGTTTTTGCGTTAGCTCATGAAAGCTCCCTAAAAAGCACTTGACCTCTTGGCTGATTTTTGTTTTCCTTAAAACTCTCGTCCAAAGCCACGGTTTGCACACGGTGGTAAATAGAGATGAATGTGTGAGGCATTGATTCAATTTCTGTCATCGCACCTCCTGCAGCCAAAGTCTCTCGAGAAGTTTAGAGCCAACACTTAAATATCTTTAATTCTCCTTTCGCTGGCAGCCAGAGATATTAACTCCATCTTTCTTCGGAGGACCTATCTTCTATTTAAGTTGAAAATCAATATGAACTGGGGAAGGCCGGTCAGTTATACTGGATTAGACGGGAGCACTGACCCTGCTCAGACTAATGGCTTGCAAACACACGAGCCACTGTTCATTTGTTCGTCCTGAGCACAACATTACAAGCTCCATTAGTCGTGTCTGTGTGTGTGTGTGTGTGTGTGTGTGTGTGTGTGTGTGTGTGTGTGTGTGTGTGTGTGTGTGTGTGTGTGTGTGTGTGTGTGTGTGTGTGTGTGTGTGTGTGTGTGTGTGTGTGTGTGTGTGTGTTTTAGAGGAACATGTACTACTCAGTACGCACTGTTAAATCTTGAACAGTGCCCTTGAAGGTTGAAAGCGTGAATGACAAAAAAGCGAGAGCAGCAGCAGATCCAGGCGGAGAGGGAGAAAAACGAGGGAGTAATCAGATTGGGAACAAAAGAGTGGATTATTTCGACCTCGTGGTTCATTAGGATAAGCCCAGAGTCTTCTGGTGAATATTACATGGGAGAGATAGATTAGAACAGATGAAAGGGAGAACACTACCTCAGCCGAGATGGCGTTTACAAAACACGCCGTAGATTTGACTTAACGCTGTTCCAAAGATTCAGTTTAAAATTGTAATTTGCAATTGTGGTAAAATTTGATTTTTTTGGGAAAGCCCCCATTGTTAATGCTCCCTGCACAAGCATGTGGGATTAGACAGGTGGGGGCGTACAGGAAGGCTTTCAAAATCATCAGCCTCAGTCAGGTCACCCTTTCTGCTGAATCAGGGTATCGGGGTGTGGTATGTTGGAGGAAAAACAAGAGACAGCATGACGCAGGCTGGGTTTGAGCTTCTTGTCATGACGATAAAGAATTCAATTTCAGACACGGGCTGGAGGTCCACGGGAGCTGTAGCGAGGCAGACTGCGCCGCATCGTCTTATGAAGCGCTCCATCTCCACCGCAGTGTGACAGCATGAGAACATGGCTGGAATGCAGGATGACAAGGCTGTGTGGTGGAAACAGTCGGCTGTCATTAGTATTCAGCGCAGACCTGTCTTGTCTTGCTGGACCTTTGCAGAAACTCTTTCCCCCCCTGAACAACGGATAAATTGTCTGTAGTGAATGGAGCAGCTGAGGCAAGGCTGTGGCCTTTCCTACCACAAGGAGATTTCTTCTGTCACTGGATCGGCTCCACACGTGGCAGTCGCAGGGGTCTAAAGTCCAGGGGGTTGGATGAAGAAAGAGGGTCAGAGTTTCGCTGTAATGCCGCCATGAGAAAGGGAAGCAAAGGGACAGAGAGGGAACCTTATTAAGACCTGTGCTCCAGCGGCTTAGCTCTCAACTCCTGAGTGAGTTTTATCAGAAAAGACCCTTCAAGCGTGACCACAGTAATGAACCCATTAGCTGTGAAATTGAGTTTTCTGATAAATAGAGAACAGATGAGTTTAGGGGACCAGTTCCGCGTTACAACTCTTTTGTTTGAAATTCATAATTACATTTGGGCATCAGCACTTTTTTTTTTACCACTAGATTTGCACATGTGCAATTCAGTTTTCTACTTAGCTTCTTCTGTTAAGTATGCAGCAGAATACTAAGTGGACCGGTTTTCCTTATAAAAGCATTAACCCCACACGATAGCAGCTGTTTAGGGTCCAAGCTCTGTATAGCGTGTCTGTTTTATTCAAGGTAGTGAATCGGCAAGTGAGTCAGTCTGCAAACGAAAACTTCCCCCGCTCCCTGCGATTGCATTTTAATCAACTGCGGTGATGAAATTGAAAACTTCAGGATCTCATGGTGCAAACGTCTTCACTCTGCCGTTAATTACTGCTCGAGGAGGAACGTGATTTGTCTTCCTGCTGATCTGTATTCTGCAGCAGGACCTCCAACACATGACTAACTCTGGGCGTTATAATTAAAAGTCAGACAAATAGTTTCAATGAGCCTCGTGCAAGAACCAATTGTAGTGAAGTGGTGCATTCAAACCATTTAAGAGAGCTTGATGCATTTTTCATATTGTCAAGTTCATCCTAAATGAAATGGGTTGCACTAGTCATGTGACTGACAGACTTCTCCACAAGGGAAAAACATAATTGATTTAAGAATAATATTCTATTCACATTTACATTTAATTACAGAAATTAACAAAATTTAAAATACATACCTTAAATAAACTATTCTGGTCACTATATTACCATCTTCATCGCTCTTTTTTGTATGTTTATTTATCTGATGTTGTTATTGTTATTATTATTATCATTATACTGATGACAGGTCTTAACTATATTCATGTTTTTTATTGTTTCAGAACACCTCCTGATGCTGCTAAATTTGATTCTGATTGGATTTGTTAATTTGGTGTTGGAGGCAGTAGTCAAACATTTCCCTAAAGTAAAGAATTTGTCAAAAAGTACAAATATAAAGACAGAAATGTACTCAAGTATTGCTAAGAGTAGCACATTAACTTAAGTGTGTAAGTACTTGCTTTTAGATAGACTTTAATTAGTAAACGTACTTGCAGAGTGTATAATATTCCCTGATGCAACAATCTACTACATCATTATGGTTGAGTCTCAGCCTCTTCTGAATCCATGTTTCTTCACCAGTGATGCTGCTGCTCTCATTATTGATTACTTTAAAAGATATTTAAAACAACTATGTGAACATTTTGTGCTTTGTAAAATGTACTTTATATCTCATCACTGTTTACGATTTCAGCAAAATTATTTATCGTTGGGTAACATGAGTGAAACTTGTCAAAAAATGGAACAGACGAGTTGATGTAGAGAAGCGAAGGTGTCAGTTATGCTAATGACCCACATCTCACAAACACTTACTCATGAACAGACGCCGTTCATCGAGTTGAAATGAGCAACCCACAGCGAGTTAGGGCAGTTAGGAGAGTTTGGTGAATCCTCGCTGGAGCGCTCAAACCTCACAGAGAAGAAGAAACAGATGTTTAGGATGAAAACACGAAAATGTCCCTCAGGGCATCTGTTGACTTGCTTCTGCTTTGCATCTGAATCAACCTGATTGATAATGTCTGTTTAAAACTCTACACATTCTCCTCCTACTCGTGCTTTGAGTTTTTCCCTCAGTGACACTGTTTAGACCAAATCCATGTCATCAGTGTGCGCAGGGGAGTCAGGTGTTTTGTCAATCCCGCGAACCAGTGACTTGCAACTGTGCACAAAACAAAAAGGGCCCCGACAATCTCAGTGTGTACAGAACGGTCCCACAACACTCCTCTTTTTTGCTTGGATATCCTGTGACATCCAATCAACATATCCCATTGTGGCGAGTGTCAGACCCCGGCTGATTGATTGTAGTTTCGCTTTGCCCCCCCCCCCCACACACACAACGTTCAGAGCTCGGCTTGGCTCGGCAATGACAGAGAGGACACACGGATGAATAATGCATGTCTGTATCAACCCATCATGCAAAAACAATGCAAGGAGGGAAAGAGACGAATAGATGGTGAGAGGGACAGATGGACGGGGAGAGTGAGAGAGTGAGAGAGCTGCTCTGACGGGTCGTGAACACAGACTCACAATGACACCATCTCAGTTGTGTCCGACACAACACGTGCAATAAAATCCCAGAGACGTTCACTAAGTTAGCTGCACTACGAGATGACTGCTCTTTTTTTTTCTTTTTTTTTTTTTAAATGAAATTCACTGCGAGGAAGTTGAAATTAAAACACTTTTAGCGGGTGAAGACCCCTCACTAGCTTTTCTAATTAAAGGTCACTTATATCCTCAGAAGGTCTCCATGCTGAATTAAAAAATTACAGGCCAGAGCCATTACGTGTCATTCGCTCTTCCAGAAACGGAAACTCAATAACTCAACACTTGCCACAATAAAGTATTAATTCTTGGACCAGAACTCAGAGGTCACACTCTAGAATGGGGATCGTTGATACTGCAGAAAAAAAAAACTTGTTTAATAACCCTGGCGAGGAGCCATCAATGTCGAAGGGTCTAAGGCCGACGTATTGAATTTGTAACAGTAGCTCAGCAGCTCTTTTCTTGGAAGGTGCTTAATCACTCTGCAGCAAAATAGTATTATGCTCATACGAACATCAGCCCGCTTCCTTCTGTTACACAGCATCAGACAATATGGTTATTTTTATACATTGTAGTTTTCCAATAGCTTCATAGATGATACGTGATTCTATCTGATGCTAAATACAAAGGTGGTTTCATGTGAAGTGGGTGAGAAGGAAATGGGAGAGAAACGGGGGGAGAGGGCTGACACTTAATCTTGTGATCTATCTTGTATGAGTGTTCTCAGTAATTAAGCCTAATTAAGATGCATTGGCAGTAATCTCAATAGAATGAATGCCAAAATAGGTATTGCACGTTCACTATGGCAGTTACAACTCATGTTGGGTAGAACTATATTAATAAATATTACCGGGGAAAAGTGATTTTTATTTTTTAATCATTCATATTTACAGCTCTAGGACATCATTCCTTTACATGGAGCTGACTTCACTTTTTGCTCTGGTTCCCAAACTAGAGGTCGGGACATCCTGATTGGCCGTGAAACATAGAGAAGGGATGGTACGATGATAAGTACTTTAAATAAAAACTAGAAGGGCAAGAGTGAATGCCTCTGCCAAGACCCAACAGTTCCCTTACAAAACCACATTTACAGTCACTGTACCTGGATTTTAATTTGGATCTGCACCACATTGTACACACTTACAAATAATATGATTTCTTTCATGAAATATTCTATGAGAAATCAATGAAAATGTTGAATGAAAGTGGAAAAAACAATCCTGCATTCGCCCCCTGATTCTGGATCCACACTCAAATTAAATGGGCTCTTCCTCGGGTCATGCCCCACCCCTCCACAAAGTTTCACTTCTGTTATCCTGCAAAGAAACAAACAAACAGAGGAGTTAATAACATATTTTAGCCAAAATTGTTACAAAAGAATAAAAACATATTTAAATTAAAATAAAACTATGCAAATAGAAAAATGTGTCATAAGCCTTCTTATTTTTCTTTGTCCCCACATGACCCCTGAGGTGATTGTCAGATTAGTGACAGAAACAGTTGCAATGTTTCAGCAAAACATATAGTTGTTTTTTCTATTGTGAACTAGCTCAAATCAATATCCTCTGGGATAATGGGGGTCTCAAGTCTGGCGCTGTTATTTTGGGTCTGTCACAAATATTTAAATCCATACACAACTAAACTGTCAATACAAACATTTTCTTTTAGCCATGTCAGGAAATTAGGGTCATGCTCAGCTAGTCAATTTTAAAAACATGCATGATCAACCCTTAGTGTATATCTATCACCATTTACTGTGTGTTTCTACTACTTTACACAGCTGCACAGGCTCCAGAACAGGATTGTACCTTCTCTGCAGTACTCCTCATATATAATATTCTCTAAAGCTACCCATCTCTTTATGTGTCTGTCTACATGTTGGGGGTTGTTGTCATGCTGCAGATTGGATTTGGGAGCAATCAGACGGCTCCCTGATGGTATTATGATGATGGATAACAATAAAAAAATATCCATAAAGCGTCATCAGCAGCGGCGATGATCCTGTGAGAAAAATGCATATAAATACATCACTTTTTCCTTTTTTCATTCAGCCCACCCACTAACACCTGCAGCGTCATGTGGTGTCGTGTGTGCCTGCAGTGTCGGGGTAACTTTTTTCATTCTGTCTTGAGAGTCCATAGGATTTCAGTGCATGCAACTTATGAAACAGATTGGTTGTTAGGCAATTCCTATTGGGCAGAGTTCAATAAGATTGGAGAACGACTGTTATGAGATGAAATATGAAAGTAGTGAGTTTCGAGAGTGATCGGTAATAAGCTTTTAGGAAACGTCTGAGGTTTGTGTATTTTTCTCCAGTGCAAACAAACACCTCCAGCATGAGAAGAAATCCTTCATAAATACTTTGGGTATGAATGTATCTGAAACAGATTGACCGCCACATCAAAGTCCCAGACTATAATTACTTTTAATCCAGCAGTTGTTGCCAATTGCAGAGAAGAGATTTGAATGTGACCCAGTTTTAGGAGATTACTTGCGTCCTTCTGACGTCACTGTCTGAAACGCTAGAGGCCCGACAACTTAGACATGAAGGGAGGACGTCTGTTGAAATGTAAGAAACCCTCTGCAGAATACAGGGCGGTGGGAACACGCTGCTTGAAGTCTAACGTCTCGTCAGCCTCAACAGAATATTAAAGTTGGAGTTACTGATTTCATTTAGCTCTGTACTTTGAGAATGTTTTCATAAATCTTAGGTCCAACTTCTCTGGAAGAATCCGGGATGGTGAATATAGGTTGCTGCATCATGTGTAATCTGATTCTACATTTCACAAGCCTGCTGAAATACACCTGCATTATTATATATATATAGTATTTAATGAAGATATAACAATCAGGAAGTCTAATCTACAGACAGTGGTCTCAGCAGTAACATACTGTGACAGACTTTATTTTCCAGTTATTACTCACAAGCCTTTGGACAAACCAACAGATTGTTTGATTTTATGACATTGTAATTTTTATCCACCTAATTTAATAACAACACTTTTATGGACTATTTAATAAGAACAAAGGCGATTCAGTCTCTTGGGGACCTCACAGTTTTGTTGTAATTAATGTGACCCACAGTGGCTGAATTTGCAGCCGACTCTCTGAAACAAGCCACAGACCATGTTGGTGTGATTTATGTCCTGAGGGCAAACGCTGCCTCGGATAATTCCTGGGAAAGAAATGTTTCCACATTGCAGTAACAAGGAGGAACTTCGAGTTTTTTTCAACTTTGGCTTTTTTAAAATTTGATGTGAATGGAAAAAAAATGGGCAAAGGAGAGAACTGCGGGGCTACAGTATATGCTTGTGGTAGTTGTCATGCTGTAGAATGGATCTCGGACCAATCGGACGCCTCGCTGATGGTATCATGTTGATGTATAAGAATCTAAATATGAGGAGTGACATCAGTAACCACAATGATCATATAATTAAAATGCATATAAATACCACAACATTCTGTATACTGACAGCCCGCCCACTCCCACCTGCTGTCATGGGGTGTTTGTCGGCTTGCAGACTGTTGACAAGAACAACAACAGAGAGTCAGGGTAACTTTTATCCTTGTATACCTCCACACTGACAGCAGCCATGGCTGGACACATTCTTTTTAGGTTGTCCATCTGTGCATCTTTGCATACGTCTCTCCCGTTATCGTGAGCGCAGTATAATTGTCACAGTTGACTGGCCTGGACCAGGATACTGCAGAGACTGTACTGATTCAATTCATTGCTTTGTCATGTGAGTGGAAGCATATTCCCTATAATTTGGGTTATTTCAATCACCAGTTAATACCTAAAACATTCAAAATTATTTACGGGGGAAATTATCTTTATCTGATCTGGAATCCAAGTACTGTAGAGGTGAGTGGAAATATAAGACAGCTAACTGTCCTTGTGAAGTATGTTGCCGGTTAATGGATTTCATAGTCGGCTCTTGTCCTTGTACAGCGAATCCTCCCATTTCTGAATTCCCCCGAGGCAAAAATTAGCCCTCAGTCTGTCAGTGGCTAATTGCTTTTTAATTGAGTCTCCACAGGTAGTGTACCTGTTTGTGGAGGTTAAAAGGAAATGATGTGGGCAGGACACACATGCTGTTGTGATTTTTTTTTTTTTGCCTGTCATTTCACAGTGAGCAGCAGGAAGCAATGTCCTCAGTCTATAAGTGTTATCCTTTGCCTCGCTCTGCTTTCACCTCACTGCTCTTCATCTGACATGCTCTTGTGTCGTGGTGTTCAGCTCTGCTTTGTATCTCCTTGTTCACAAATATGGCAAAAATCATCATCGCCCACTTTGGAAACCCACTTAGGGCAGGACGATAACAAATATTTTGAATAAGATACAAATTTGAGTCGAGATCGGTAATTATCATAATGGATGTCATATTAATTCTTATATTTAAGTTTAAAGACAGATTTTTGCTCCTAAGTGTGGTTTCAAACTCTTTATGGACAGAGAATGACAAACACTTCAACAGATTTAAAATAGATCAATTGTGTGTTATACCTCCTCACCATGCTTTCAAAATGCATAAGCATTATATCATTTATATATATTATTATATTATTATTATTATGATATATTATTTATTACATTGCTATTGATGAATATTATATTGTAGAATTTCCCATTAATCATCTAGACTGTGGGGGCCCGCCATATTCTAATTTGTTATGACACAGTTTCATAATGTAAAAAAAGAATTCAGACATGTTGCTCCGTTGTTACATTGTGTAGCTGTGTGGTCGCTGATGCTCTTGTGACCACAGGCCCAGGCAAGGCCAGGATTTGATAAAGATTTTATAGTGTTCCGACGCTTTAGTACTGACTCAAACCAACTGAAGGCCCACAGATCCTTCATAATGACACATATGACTGTAAAATATGGACTGAGACTAGGAATTCCACCAAGATTTTTTATTCACCATTTATTATATGCAATACACAATACTAGCGCCGCATGGCAGTTACAAAGATCTATTCGCTTCTTGGGGAAAAGCAATGGACGCCACAAGGGCTAGCAGAGTATATCAAAATAACAACAACAAAGACCAGCTCATTAAGATAGGACCTAAATAATACAAGGATAAAACATAAATAAAGCAATAACAAAGCAACTGTGTATCACCAACAGAACAAAACAAAACAAAACAAAATACAGCAAAACTTAAAACTAAACAAAACAGCAGTGGCCGTCAGTGTCTACAAAGAAAGAGTTTAAATGAATTAACACACTGCCAAACAAATGCTTAAAATAAACAAACCTAACCTTGGCATTTGCCTCTACTGATTATTGCACAATACTCAGCGGGAGGGTTCAACACGGGGAAGCGAGAGCTGCCATGAAGCAGGACCCTGAGCATTGCACGTAGCTGTCTCAACCTGTCGCACCAGGGGTCAGAGGAAAAGAACAGCATACCAAAACTCACGGCTTATCTAAGAAACCCAATTAAATCTGGAAACCGCAAGTAGGAGGTGCTAAGGCCTACTCAGCCCTACAGTAGACCAGGAGGGACATTTCATTTACGGCTACACTATATCATCCATAAAGCTGTTACCATCCACGCAGACAGTCAAACCTCATAGCTTCAGCTGAAGGTGTGCGGGTGAATGCAGTGAATTTCTCTCTCTCACACTAGAACTTTTCTTTTACCCTGTTTACCAGTTACTGGGAATCTGTTGCGTGTGAGAGCGGCGTTTGACGCCCTTTCACTAACGTAACATGTGTTCGTAAAGCCCATATTGTTGAAACGATGGAATAAAGCCAGTGGTTTTTATTCATAACTCACTGGCTTGGCTTGACATTGGTAAAGGGTAAATTTTCCCTGACAGTGTCAAGTGAGAATTTGGAGGTATATGGGTCTGTTTTATGTTGCAGAGCTGCACCACTGCCTGAAAACTCCCTTTTGCTATTGCACCACCAAGCATCCTTTCATTTTGCTCAAAGCCTGTTATTCCTCTGAACCACACATTTCTCTTCACCTTTAATCTTCTTTCCATTATCCCTCTTGTAAGGTCCATTTTCCACTTTCCATTATCATTCCCTCACAGTGCGCTCTCTTTGGGTCCGTCTATATGTGCCCTTTGACAAGCCTTTTCTTTCTCTCTGACCAGACCGAAGGACGGCCTCCCCATCACTAATAAGACCGTATACGTAATGATTGTTATAATCGTTCTCAGCCAAAGCGTCTGTTTGGTGTCCGGACTGTGGTCGGTTCATTTTAAGTCACACTGCGGCAAAAGTCCTGACATGAAAGAATCGTCTCGGTCTCATCTCTCCCCTTTAACCAAATCTGCCGCTCTGTGTATTGATCAGAGTGAAGAGTGCATTAGTGCCTAAACATGGACTCTCGCTATCAGCCCGGTAAAGATATGAAGGTGTATTGATCGTGCTGCTCACCTGACAGCTGCCTGTTTTGTATGTATCTGTGTGTGCAGCTTGTTGCTGCCCGGTGTAAGGTGGCGTGTTGCTTCGGTGATACCTTCAAGAACTGATGCAGGTTCATTACGTTGGTTTACTGTAATAAAATGTCATCGTTTATAAATGTTTTCTTTACAAATTAAGTCCACTGGGAAGCCGAGTGGTGCAGCTTCCTTCAGCTGGGCACCATTATAAGCCATCATGACATAAAGCGTAGTTCAGTCAGACAACTCGCGTTTGAAATGTTTATTGCAGAAGCAGAACATAGAGATTGGGGACCAGGCTCAGACTTCATTACTCCCCAAGATATATTTACATAGATAGAATGGGAGAGATGTGCAAATATCTCAGCCCCCTGTCGGAGCTTACTGGTGGATGCTGGGGTGGTGGAGGGGCTGAATCAGTAGCTGCGGAGGGCAAGCAAATGGAGTGATGGGACATTTTTTTGTTTAAATAGACCACCAAATTGGGACGGTGTGTATGACAGAGATTGGGAAAAGTGAGGCTTGTCACATGAGCTGCCTGAACTAGCTCCCAAGCATCGCTCCATTCCTGTTTCCCTCAAAAAGGATCTTTGGCCATGCACAGACACTGGTTCACGGAGAGCACACAAACCTGACGCCATCATGGTCCTCGCAGAAATAACCGTAATTAGAGACGGCTGATGTGAGGAACGTAAAAGCGAGAAGCAGCCACCTAAATATGTTGTGCTCTGCTGCTCTTTTGCCAATTGTAAAAGAGAGTTGAGGTCAGAGTTTGATTTGAACAAGAATTTCGCCACCGTGGAATTCACAATTCAGACCCTGTCGCATCTTCCTCAAATCATTTTTCCACATTCACACTTAAGGAGAGCAGCTCTGCAGCAGTATCAGGCCGTGGTGGAAAATCACAGTTCTGATCGGCTGTACTTCAGGTGATACAGCTCCTGTGAAATATGTCTATATCAGCCTTGGTGTCGATTCTCAGGGATTGGCTCGGAGTCGGGACATTTCTAATGATTTATGCCTCATATTGCGTCCCAGATGGCTCCTCGTCGCCTGTTGTTGCAAATGATTCTGCACAAATTTACAGGGATAGGACATCGTATTATTCAGGTTCAATTACGTTCGTGTCCCGAGTTTTTGCTTCAGTGTTGTACACAACGTCCTCGTGGTGTCACTTCACGTCAGGGTTAACACGACTAATTGGCCGCTCTCTTGTCTGGCGCAGGGTCATTTGTCTCCCTGTATAACATCTATTAATTATGAATAAAATCAGATCTCAGTGTTATCCCTCATATTGTGACTCCAATTCGCGACCGCTCTGTCCCCTTAGGAGCTCGCAAATTTTTCGAAGACAGTTCTTTGAATGCCTGAAACGCGCACAATATTTTTTCCTGCACAGGTCTTTGACCATTATGTGTGCTGTGTTTCTCTCGAAGTGGTTTTTCAAATGGAATTCACAGATATAACTCTGTGCTTCTGTATCTTTTTCCCACTCATCTTGCTCAGAGCGGCGGAGCAGAAAATGGGAGTGCACTGTATTGCATTGTCTGTGTGTGTGTGTGTGTGGGGGGGGGGGAGCGCATGTGCTCGTGCATGCTTGGAGTGGGTGTTTAAGAGATATCTGAGAATGTGTGCATGTGAATTATGCAGTGTTTTCTGGTTTGCTTCAGAGACATCCAGTTTGTTTATCAGCGTGCATTATTATCATTATTAAGGCAAAAGCTAATTACACTGACTGATTTATGAAATCACATGCTTTTCAAGCTGAGCGACATTTAAAATTTGCAGCTGATGTTAAATAAGTCTCTTAAATGATGTTGCACAAGATAGAAAGGAGGGGCTGTGTGTGTGTGTGTGTATTTGTGTTTTTAAGAGAGGGAGACAAGAAGGCAGAGGTGGGGGGCGTGTGCGTGTGCGTGTGCGTGTGTGTGTGTGTGTGTGTGTGGTTGCAGGGAGGTGAGAGTAAAGGAAGAGAGCTGTGAATCCATGATTAATGCAGCATTGCCCTTGTATGTTTCAGAGAGGACGGAGGTGAGCCTCTAACAGCATTAGAATTCAGCCTGTGCTCTGGGAGGAGTCTGCTCTGCCCGTGTACAGATGCTCCGCCGCCTTTCAGATTACAGAACAGACACTTCACAGACACTTGGGTCTGGATGCACACCGACCAGATGTTTTCCAAAAACCTGGTCTAAATCCTCTGCGTACCTATCTTGTGTCTCCTCATCTGGTCTCTGCTGCTTCCCGTCACGGCTCTCATTCTGAAGCACAAACACTAACAACCGTGCCTGCTGCCTCAATTCTTATTCAAACCCCTTACTTGAGATGCTGGTTTGAAAAGGTACAATGGAAGAGAAACAGAGTTGCCTCAAGGGGCCTGATCTGGAGCTGACTTCAAATCCTTTATACTGCAGCTCTGTTGCTGTTTGGGGTGTTGCTTGGAGCAGCGAGTGCAGAGGCTGTTGGGTTACTTGTATGCAGACGAGGCCGCTCTGGCACATAGAAGAGTTACTGCTCTGACGGTGCAACATTTGACATCCACGGTAGCGTGCTGCATTATGATTTAAAATATGAGCACAGCAAACTCCTTCACAAACTTAACTTATGCTCTGTGCATCCGCAGCAGCACCAACTGGATGTTTCGTGCTGCAGACAAAGTCGCCCCAGTTTATATTATTACACTCACGTGACACAGATCTGCAGTGGAAAACCTGAGAGCAGCACTTTTTTTTCTTACTTTAAACAGGACACCTTTTGTTATAACCTTGAAAGTTCAGGCGATTCATCTGCTTCGGCTGCTAAAACTTAGGGGGAAACAATTAGTCAGCAAATCTCAATTTATACAACAGAATGGATGGATATTGACACAAGGAAAATTACAATGAGGACATAAATGTTTTATGAAAACTACAAGAGCAAGATATCATAAGCTGCTTTTAGACTGAACTTGGGATAATCTCCCAACATTCTCCTGAGGGGCTTTATGTGAGAACGCAAATGTCTGAGTGAGGGCCTCCGAACTCCTCAGAGTTTCTCCTGCCGGCCCCCTAGAAGAAACTCCAATGAGCCAATGTGAGATCCGTAGGATTCACTGCGAGCGAGTGGGTGTGGTGATGACGTTTCTAACACGCAAAAGTTAAAAAAAACACCAAAAGAAAACAAATATATACGTTATGTCCTGCCCCCTGCATGCTGTGCCCCCCCCTCACCTGAAGACTTTCTGATGATGTGAACGCGTTGGACCCGGAGAATCTCCCGCTGTATTTTTCATTAGTGGAAGTCAAACTCTGGACAAAGTCCGGACTCCATTGTGCGAACATTCTGCTGAGTTCATTTCTGAAAATTGCTATAGTCGGTCTTTGACAGTGTTATAAACCTTACCACTGAATACTGTGTTTGATACTGACATGCACTGACACATGCTGGTGAGATGCTGCTTCTCAAGTCTCACATAACAGACTGTAATTGGCTGTATTTATAGGCCTATAGCACTTTCTATTCTTATCGATTTTTCAGCCACTCACACACTACTTTATGCTGCCTTTTCTCTATCACACGTCACACTGCTGGCAAAACCGTTGGCATGGCTTGGGTTCAATATCTTGCCCAAGGACACTTTGATATGCTGGAGGACTGAATGAGCCGGGGATCGAATCGTCAAGCTTCTGGTTTGTGAACCGCCCAATCTCCTGTGCCATTCCTGTTCAGGAAAGAGAGCGGGCTCGTGATAAGCATCATTCAGAAGTGACATTGTTGTAGAATCAAACCCAAAATGCACAACATGCAGAAATGGGCATTAAAAAATTTGACGAAAATCAAACTGGGTTGAATAACTTGTGTAAAATGTTAAGAATACACACTAGAAACTAATTCATACCCTGAAAGATTCCTCTGTAGAATTGAGTTCCCAGTGAACAGGAATCAACAACAAGAGTGATTGACACTCACAAATGCTGGCTAAGTACATTCATTTACCAAGGAAGTGATTGTGGTGTGTTATCTGTGTGTGTGTGTGCGCTCGTGTGTGCCCGTGTGTGTGTTTGTTTGTGGCAGTGGAGCTGTTTACGCATCTCTTTTTAATCCGCAGTGCTGAGATGATCACAGCTGCCAATGTACCGATCAATTCCTGTGCTTGTCCTCCAGTGCTTGTCGTCCTCCTCTCGTTCCTCCTCTGCTGTGCTGAGGAAATGTTTGCACACACAACTTGTTTGCGTAGTTATTTCTGCTCCTGCCTCAGGTCACATATCGAGCGGAATCTGGCAGTAATGGCTTTTACTGTGTCTCAGACAGGTGCTGCTCATTGTCCGCAGCTTACTTTTTGGCGCCACTGGGTGTTTTCGGCACTTCAAAGTATTATTTATCAATGATAATTAATCTTTTTTTTGTATTTTAACACATCAGAGTAAAACCATATGGATCACACTTATAAGTGACTTATTTTACCAATTACTTATCAGAGCCAACAGCAGGTTTCCCACAATTCTATCTTTTTGAAGTAGATTTCTTGCTCCTAACAATAAAATCTGTGAGCCCTGCCTGCCTGTGTTCAGCCACATGTAAATCACTTTATCATCCCACATTCATCTATTTACATTTCATTGCTTTGATACTATCATCAGTATTTTTCTCGCAGCTTTTAAATCTGCATAATGCAGCGGAGGGTTTGTGAGAGTATGTATTGTGTGATTTATCAAGGATCGCCGGCCAAAACAAAGAGCCAGCTTCATTGAAATATAGCCATATGTTAAGATAGGTAATATTCACAAGTTTGAATTTATTTAAATAATCCAGACACGCAAATACACTGATATGCTGAAAATACACAATCTTCTACTCATTCCAGTTAAACAAACGATAATTTATTAAAAAGGATTTTAATTATCCATCAGTCACTTATTACAATCAGCACAGAATATACACGTTTTGCGATTTAATTCAAATGTCTCTGTGAAGTGTCTTGCGTGACACGTCTGCAGGAGAGTCTTCAAAAGTTTCATATTTCATGGAAGAGCCGAGCCTTCAGCTTCTGTATGTCCGCGTGTCAGCCGCCTGTCTGAGCAGACTTTCTATTGACCTCTTTTGCCCACAGACAAAGTGTTTGGGTTGCCCTCTGCTTCAGTGCACTGCGGAGAAGGATGACAGCATCTGTACAAACAACACTGGAGTTATGCACCACAGAGTCTGAAAAAAATGAAAACTTTTTTTTGCTCTGCACTGATTTGTTCTTCAAATACCTTTTTTGTGACTCACGCAATGTTCACTGATCTATTTGCACTCGAGGAAGAACAGCAATTGACAAGATTTCCTTTTTATGCTGCCGTGCTGGTGACAGCCGTTATGTTTTTCAGGTTGTCTGTTTTTACGTCCATATGTATGTATGTTGGTCACTGTGACCTTACAAAATATATTTTTGGTGCTGTGACGCAACCTAATCCCTTTTAAGGAAATTTCTTCATATTTGGTGCAAACGTTCAATCGGTCGATGGTCCAAGGTGAAGGTCACTGTTTCCTTATGAAACCTGTGAACACGATATCTTAAAAAACGCCTCCAGAAAATCCTTTCATTACTGCCTTTGTGCCTTCAGGGAATTTCTTCAAATTTTGACCAGTTGGAGTCAAAGATGAACTGATTTGATATTTCAGTGATCAAAGGTCACAGGGACATCATATGAGTCTGGATGAAAATGTATGTAGGCTGAAACCTCAATAGTCGGCGGAGGGATGCAACCACAGGCAGTAATTCTAGTTTTGAAATGTCTAATGATTAATGTGCTTTGTTTTTGTCGTAGAAAATACCTCTCAAATAACGGAGTTTCATGTATAACAGTCTCCTCTGCTCATCCCTTTTATATGTAGCATGTAGAAAGAGTCTGTGAGAATGTACGGACGTCTTTGAGTAAAGTAACAAAAAAACAAGCAAGTAGAAAAGTCACAGGGGTCGGCCATTAGTGGATGAGATTCTGTGGGAGTCGGACCTGCACGACTCCCGTGACTCTCAGCATTTCCCAGCACCTGGTCCCCAAAGTGGGGTTTGTATCTGATACAGGAATGTGATGCTTTTGTTTGATGCAGGTTTAATTACATTACTTGTGTAGAAGTCAAGTCCTCCACCTGCCTGGTGTATAACACGCTGCTGGGCTGTATCTTTAGATAACATTGATTCCCTCCCTACACCACACTTACAGTGAATGACTTCCCTCTCTTCACCTTCAGATGCAGGATTATTTCTTTCTCTACACACCTTTTGATCTTTTGTTTATCCAGCTGTATTTTACTGCTCATGGAAGGTGAAATTCCCTTCAGTCTCTTGGCCTGAATTTAGAATATTTGTTCTAACTAAGCCCGTGTGTAAGCTGTAATCAATATTAATTTTTAAAAAGGTAGAGTGCGTATATTAATCAAAGGGGCAATTATCCCAATCCTGCTAACAAAGCTGAGTCATTATATCTCATCATGCTCAGGAACATGTGGATTCAGACTGGGAGTTGAGGCTCATAAAGATAATTACATTTTGGATATGATGATGAATTATTAGCAGATTTTTAAATATAAATCCATAACATGAAAAAAGGTCCTCATAAATGTGGTTAGTAAAACTGCCATAACAGTTTTTAAGCCCCTTGGGGACAATATTAGCCTCAGCTAATTAAACAGTCAGGTTTTAAACTGTTCATTAAACATTCAAGCACCTGCCTCATAGAGAACTCTTTGAGAAAGTTATAACACTGAATGGATGTATATGCAGATTTCTATGAGGTATAAGCATCTAATGTTTAAAACTATAAGATCTTATTGGTCTTATTTTAATAACCAATGCAATATCTATTGTGATCTGTACAACAATTGTGATTTTTTTTTAATGGCAATTTATATTGTGTACCAACCAAGAGTAGTACTCTTGATTTCATTGTATGTTTCCTTGTAAGAAAACCAAGACGACTGTAGTTTCATGATGTCATGTTTGTATGGTTTGGTGGATCAGTTTCTGCTTAAGCCAATATATGACCAAAGTGCTGTCCTGGGGCCTCATTTATAACCATTGCGTACGCACCTTTCAGACCCCATTTTGTGCGCACGCCACTTCTCACGCAAACATTTAGATCTATATAAACGAACTTGATGGGAGAATGTGCACACTTGTACTCAAACTATTACCCATGCGTACAAACATTTTGGAGATAACGGAGTGGCGAGGCAGACTTGAGGATGTAAATTAAAGCAGATTTTTAGGCTAAAAACACGATGTAAATGAAACCTTTTCATGTCGGGGCTTGTGGACACTTGGATGGCACCACACAAGCAGTATGGAGGCATGTACGTTTTTTTTTGTTGTGTTTTAATACGTTTGAAAAATGTATGACCAGTTACTTGAATTGTATTGGATTTGGCTGCAACACTGTTTACCCCTGAAACTCCAAAAGTGTTTTCTGGACTAAAACACTTCCCTCACCCCTCCATTGACATAATGGGTTAGGGTTAGGGGTTTGAGTAGAGTCGAATTTCTTCTTTTTTCTGTGAACTATCCCTTTAAGGCTCATTAGTGCAATTCCATACCTTGCTCACTACTTCTATCAGAATGACATGTACTGATCTACATGCTAATCTGCAAAAGTAAACCTATACAGGTTTTAAAACCACTGCAGTGCGTAGAACTCTATCCATGCATATTCTGAACTGACAATAATTCATCATGTCAGAAGCTTAATGTTTTTAGACTGGATATCATACTCAGTGTATTTAAAATATTGTGCTGTGCTCAGTTATCGTTGGCCACAGCCACAAACCAACTGCCTGGGTTATTATTCTTTGCTCCTGCACCTCGGACTCTAAATGATTTTCTCTCCTGTCAAAGAGTAAAATCATTTTATGTTCCAAGAGATTCATTATCACTGTGGATTAGGACAGAGCACATAAAATGGTGGTGATAGCGCTCCATCCATCATGTGCCAATGTGCAGTACACAGATCCTGTGCTGATCTGCAGCCACAAGAATAGTGCGGATATAAATACTCCAAACGCTGTGTTTGTTTACTTCTGCTGTAATATTTATTAAAGGCTCGATAAAGATTTTTTTTTCCTGTTGATAATTAGTAGTATTCCTACTTCACTATGTGACACGGCACTTCCTGGTTATCAGATTATTCCCTTGCCATTTCTGCATCTCGGTGAACGCCGTCTGAACTCTGCTCACCTAATCAGGCCTATGGGTGTACTTAATGATTTCTATATTTCTTTGGGCTCAGGGCTATAAAGCTGCCATCTATAGTAATGTAAATGCATTACAGTCCCCAATCTTCCCAATGAGATTTATTTTCTCCTGGATGCTCGCTGCGTTAGTCCTGTTGGACCCAGATCTACTCGGAGGCAGGTTCCTCATACCTTATTTTTCATGTATTATGGTCCTCCCACTGAGCCCCAGGTTTGAGGTTGTTGTCATCATTATTTCCAGGCTCAGCGTAGTGTTGCCACGACCCAATACGAACCCACACCTCCATGTTGGCTCCGCGGTGATGCATTTCTCTACGGTTCTCATTACTGCTGCATATGGCTTGGTGAGGCTGGTGCAGGAAGAGACGGGGGGAAAGTGGGGCACAGCACATGATGAAGTCTGCAGCATAGGCCTCTCTAGAAGCAGGAGCAATTGATGGCACAGCATCGGAGACCACCTGCATGGGCTAATCACTGCAATGATCCAACAGTCGAGATAAAGGCAACATCCCTCTTGCAGCAGCTATTTCCACTGATGCTGCTGGGAAGTGTTTTGCTTGTGTTTAACAACTGCAAGATGTCCAGAGTTATGGCTCTGCATTAATCTTTCACAAGATAACACTGGAGCAAGAGACGCTGAAAGTCTGGAGTAAAAATAAAAATAGCATCCAGGCCCTAGTCTTTTTCAGAGGGAACCCAGTGTTCTTTCTCTGTCGCATTTTTGGTCAAAGTTTTTAAAGTATTTATAAAAAACATTCATGTACTATTCAAGAAACGTACTGGGCATCTAAGTAGATCAAAATGAAGCTGGAGTTACAGTTATATACATTTTTGAGTAAAACAAAGACCATGTAGAAACCTTAATGTATTTGGTTTGATACTACAGTTTAAATCAGTAGATAACACATGACAATTCATGAGTTGTTTTTTTTTTACAGATGAGTACATTTTATAGATGATTGCTTTTATTTTATTGCTTCTGCAATGCATATGAGTGCAAACTGTGTAAAATGTGGACCATTAAGATCAAAATGGGTTTATGAAAATTCTCTTATAAAAATCATGATTAGTTAAATGCATAAAATTCTCAATTTAGTTCTCATTGATCTCTCATGATGCTTCTCACAAAGTATGATTTATTGTGATGAATACCTTCATAATACGTAAAATACAATGTCCTGTCCACCCCTGTAATCTCAGTAGAGTGCATATGTCTGCCAAGGCCCAACAGTCCCCTTATGAAACCATACCAGCACCTTAATACGCCTGATGTTTTCATCATGAATTATTCCTCAAGGAAAATGTTGAAAATTGCCCTGTCACACAACGTTAAAGAAGAAAAAAAAGAAATCCTGCATCTGCCCCCTGATCCAGAACCACTTCAAAATTGAATGGGTTCTTCCCTCACTCATATCACATCTATCCACCAGGTTTCGTGTAAATCTGTCCCAACGTTTTTGCTTAATCCTGCTAACTAATAAAGAAACAAACATTCATAGTTGAGGTAATTAATTGTCAAGAAAATATTTTCTGTTCCATTGTACCAGTTATGTCTCATATAGTTATAATACAGTGTTTCTCAGCAGCAGAGGTCTGGTCATATGTTTGTGTCTGACTGTAACGATCTGCTGTTTTTAGGCTGAATATACATAAATGTACATAAACACAGTTTTTCGCATTTGTATTGTTTAGGATTTAATGTCGTGTCTGATTTCCCTTTGATTGTTGTTGGCACATAGACTGTGATGCTGCGGATGTTGCTGTTGATATAATTAGGATATTCTTCATATCATAATTAGATCTGAAAAGCTGAGGTGGGCCACTGCCAAGATGCAGAGCTGTGGCGCCAAATATCAAAACTCTGTGGGGATGTAATCCATAAATCCAGAGCATATTGTGTTCACTGTAGTCAGAACATATTCTCCCATCAAAATGGTTAACATTGGCCTGGCTCTACTCCAGCATATTAAATTCCCAACTACTGTAAATAAATATAAAACCTGTCTATAGTTGACAATTTGGCTCTAATTAATAGTAAATCCATCCAACCCACTTACTAATTACTGACTAATGAGGATGTGTTTATAAAGTTGCAAGAACAAAAAGTACAGTGTTCCCGAGGGTCATTACACAACATTCCACAAAATGCAAAAACATTTCAGTTCACATTATTAAAAGAAAGGGTGCAACAACACTTCTCGTTCGTGACTGGACGGGACCCAAGTCCCTGCTGACAGTTCAATGTCATTTCCTGTTCATGTTCCTTGCTTGAATTCTAAACTGATTAGGAAATAATGTCAGAGCAGTTTGAGTTATAAGGTTATATTTTTAACAACGGACATTCGTGTGATGTCATTCTGGATATGCTTTCAACATATTATGACGTTAAAATGTCCTGTGGAACCCAGAACATCCACTCAAAAGAATTAGGGCTCAGGAGGCACTTCAACAAGTGACGTGAGGAGGGTTGTGTTAGAGCAGCAGAACTATGTGGTGGAAAAACTGCAGCAACATGCCCTAACTGGGATTTGAACCCTGTGAGACGAAACATTGCATCACCGTGCCACCCTTGTTTATCTCAAACCCAAGTACAGCATATTTATTTGATAGTTTAAGACAGGTGGACTCAACAATCCCTGACAATTGAAAACTTGTATAAATAAATGATCACACATTTTGTTTTTCCATTCTTTTTAAATGTTCAGTGAATAAATGCTGTACCCTGTGACTGCATGCCATAGATAAAGGAAGTAGGTCTGCAATCTGTTTGTCTTTTTTTGTATTTTGCATAGTGTGTTATTGTTCCTGATACCTTGCTGCTGTGACAAAGGAATTTCCCTGTGTGGCATCAGTAAAGTATATCTTTATCCATCCATCCATCCAGGGTTTTTTCTTCCCCTCTTTTTGCCTCTAGCTTTAAACTATTAAACTCTGAGGATACTCCAGCAGTTGTGTATAAAGATGAACTTTATAGACTTCCTCTGCAGTTTGTAATGAGAGCTGTTTTTCTGACTCTGCCCATTCCCTACAAACTCTTGACTGTCTTAAACTAGAGAGTTTTTATTTTTTTCCCCGTGCCACTCATTACACTGATCATCACCTATTGTAAGTGTGAAAGTCCAGACATGTCGCTCCATCTGTTGGCAGGGAATGGTGATTATAAGCTTGTGTTAGAGAACTCGGCGCAGCTGAGCTGTCCTGAACGTCGTGTGGTCGGAGATGAACCTTCATGCTGGATGGATTCATGCGTCTGTGAGATGAGAGGAGGCAGCAGGAAGGTTTTTTCGCCTTTTCAAAAACAGTATCGTCGTATCATCCTCTCAAAAAAAGGCACCACTGATCACTACAAACAACAGAGGCCTGATCATTTGATAGGGATTATAGTGGTGGTAAGAATCATATGACAAGCTGGGGCGTCGATACAGTCTCCTCCTCTGTCTGTGATCCCTCTAACTTTTCCCGTCTTTCTCGTCCCCAGAGTGTAGCTGTCATCTGCGGCCCAAGCTCAGTGTCTTAGCTGAGACGATCTTATTTCCCCGAGTGCAGCCTGTGCTGGTGTTTCATCTTTCTCTCTCCTGCTGCTGCACAGCTCTGAACAACCTTTAAGAGAAAGTGTGGAACTGAAGAGGTTGGCTGACTTGACCTCTGCCTCTACGTTAAGTGGGTGTTGTCTCTTTGTACTTCCATCTGTATGAGCTGCCTTGTACTTAATTGTTCACTTAGTTAGTTTCTGTGCAGAAAAATGATAAAGGGAAAAATGAATTGTTTAGGGAAGAGAAATTAGTGTAAGAAGAGACATTATTTTACTGTGAGATCAACTGGAGCATGGAAAACATGGAGTATATAATATATATCATAAATACCACTGTAGAGAATAATTGTTACAAGCAAAAACAGCCTTTACAAATGAAAGATTGCTGAATAGGTCAGAGATCCATATAACCAGTGGTGGAAAAAGTCATGTCCAGTAAGTCAAGTAAAAGTACTAATAAATAGAAAAAAATGTACCACATTACCTTTTCTACTTCAGCAAAAGTGAGTAAGTACTTGCTTTTAATTATGCAAAAAGGTATTAAAAGTAAAAGTACATGCAGAGCTCATTCCCTGATGGAACTATTCACCACATGGCAGCTCAGGGGGTAGTGTGGGTTATCTACTAACCAGATGGTTGGCGGTTCCATCCCAGTCTCCCATTTGCGCATCTAAAGCAAACATGGTATCTTTATTAAAGCCTAACACCTTACGATGCTGAACAACTTCAGATGGTGAACTTTAGTTGACTAGAGGTAGTTTTTACTCCATCGATTGCTTAATCTAAATCAAAATAACTGATAAAACACAATTTATTTCTTGGGAACTCCACTGACCAAAAGTCCTGTTTTCGAGCAGTATTTATTTCTCCTGTGTTCGTGGCTGCAGGACAGAACAGTCCGACAGATCATGGATCAACACTCTCCCTTATTTACATAATATGTGAAGAGATGAGGTGAGAGAGGACTGGAGCGCATTGATTCATTTACAGATTTGAATCGTGCAAATGTTTGTGGTCGTGACTATTACGTCTTAATCACTGGAAGAAGAAAATCCACGGCCTGCAGTTCGTTCCTGTCAATCTTTCATCTGCAGTTTCTGTGGAAATCCCTGTTTATGTAAAACATAACTTACAGCCACTGGTCGAACCTGGGAGCTAAAGCAGACAAAATATATACATATATTTTTAAGTCAGCAGTAATGGGTGAATTTTGTCATGCTTAGCACTGTGACATTTCTTAAACAGGATATATCAGAGAAGTAATATACAGTAACAGCTTTCATGCACTGGCTTGGCACAATAGAGGAAGAGCTGTGTAGTCCACAGCTTTACTTTGAATGTGCCTGAAGGGGAAATGAGTACAATATGAATTCCAGAATCAAGTCTCCTAAGAAGAGTCAACACACTTTGAGGCTGTGATATGTTTGATGATTAGTTGTGTTTGCCTGTGATGCTATCTGTAGTTGATTTTTAACATTCAAGGTTTTTACCATAGATCATTTATAAAGATGGACGACACAGCTCCTCTTCCTCCCACCATCTAGAAATGAAGCCAAAGTATCCCGGATACGAACGCTGCCATTTTGTGCCTGTATGTCATTTGGAGACGGAGTCGACACAGTAGCAAACGGGTGATGAAGCCACAGTACCGAAGTCCCACCGATACACACTCTTGACCAATCATGAGTCAGTCTTACCTGTTAATCACCCCATTGTTCTAACATCAAACAACTTATTAAAACAAATTTTCAGTATGAGTTTGAGTAGGAGTATCGGTATGATAGGAACTACCTGTTCGAGAAACACTTTGGAAAAAAAGCTAACGACACATTCCACCCCTAAACACATGGACGTACACTGACTGACATCTGCTAGAAGACGACTTTTATACAACCCACTTGCTAACTTCTGACTCTCGGCTCTGCCTCAGTGGTGCATGACTCTCCGGCTGAGGACTCTGGTCATGTGCAGTGAGAGCAAGGTCATGCAGGTCCGTACGCCGAACGAAATGATTATTACTGTCCTGCGAGGGCCACAGACACTGGCTTTGTTTCTTTTTTTTGAGACAACTTTATTTATTGATGGCTATTGGCTATTGGTGGCTATAACTTACCGACCCTACCTTTAACTTGCACTCTGGCTCTTTATTTTGGCCCATGTCCTATCCACTAACATGGAGGAGGCAGGGTTCGTGACCTATATTGCAACCAGCCACCAGGGGGCGATGGGGGCTTCACTTATGGGGAGCTGTCATGTTGTCCATCTTTACATCCAGCCTGGGATTTCTACAGTTAAACTTGTAGCATTTGGAAGGATTCAGTCGTGCAGAGAAGTCTTGCGAACACCAACCAAGGTGAATGAATGCAGTAATGATTTTATGGTTAGCAGGTGGCAGACGTACTTAAATGTTGCTGCCCTAAGACAAAAAAGTGCATTGAATTGTGCCCTTAATTATATGGCTGATTGCTTTGTGTTGTATCTGGCAGTGACTTTATTTCACAGACGTGGAAATCCTCCACTTTGAGCCCAGAGCCCTTTGTGCAGAGTAAAAACCTCATCCTACCATTTATTTTTTGCAGCTGTGAGTTGCTTTGTCGGCACTTTGTGAGCTCCAGGTCACTTCAACGAGGCAGGTCAATTCTCCTCTAATCCAGCTGGTCGTGATGATAGCAGAGCTCTCGACTCAACCATCTGTGACACTTCAGTGTGTCTGAATAGTGACTGATTCGAGTCTGAAGATGCGCTGCTGACAAGTCACAGTGATGAATGGGTTCATTGAAATAGCTTAGTGCTGCAGGCTACATCCACACTACTGCGTTTTTCATACGAAAGTAGCATTTCCAAACTAAAACGATTAGTAAGACGTTAGATGTTAGTTACTGAATTGTTGCAGATTGTTTGAGTAATAGCTTGTCTCCTTCGTGTTGTATCATTGTAAAATGCAGAATTTAACGGCACAACAGCTGTTAGCAAAGACAACAGGGTCAGCAACGCTTGTAATTAATCATCCGGGTTCTACACTGGTGGCCGAGGCAAAAGTCGGTTGTTTTCTTCTTCCGGAAGGGGGTCATGTGATAGGAACTTGACGAATGGGCAAAGGCTACTTCGTGACCCAAAAGACTTCAAAGCGAGCGGTTGTGAGTGTCTACGTCATAGTTTCCAAACATCTCAGTTTCTGCCCGTCCAGGCTAAAACGCAGCCTCTGAGTTTCCAAACTAAAACAGGACCCTCAGCATTTCCAAACTTCTCCGTTTTAGCAGCTCTAAAACTCCGGAGTAGTGTGGACGCCAGACGTCTCTGCAGCAGAAATGATGCGTCTTCAAAGGAAAACAGAGTAATGTGGATGTAACCTATGTGGATCACAGCCTGGTTCGTAGCGAAATAAGTCATAACACAGCAGCAAATAATCACGTGCAGTGGTAAATGGTGCTACAACTCCACTATATTATTAAATTAAATCGGACGCCATGCATACCACTGTATGAGGCTGCAAAGGTCTGTGGGGAACACGCAAACATCTTGCATGCAGATCGTAACCACTCAGAAAGTGATAGTACAACCTGCAGCTGTAAACGGTCTCCAGCTAATCCTGCAGAGACCGCTTGTCACGCCGTGTCCTCGACAGTTAGAGCAGCGGATCTCTTGGTAGTTCCCTCACACGTTCACATTCTACATTTGTGCCCCAATCTGTTTTTAAAAAAGCAAGTAGGAGAACGGGGTTAGTCTCACGACACATGGTGCTCCAGAAATACCTGCAGGTGATAACTAGCTGAGGTTTTGTAGCAGGTGTCCTGTCACCTTCCGCCATTATCTATGCATCATACCTGTGGGTGGAGGTGGTAATTAACTGTTGCTTTGTCATTTTTAGAGCGTTGCCATGACAGCTCTCTCTGTGTCTCTGTTTCCCTTTACTTTTCTCAATTACTGTCTCCTACTTCCCGTGTTTTCCCCTTATCCTTTCGTCCCTCTTATTGCATTTTCTCTTGTCTTTATTTAATACATTCACTGTTTACACTGTTTTCATAATATAAATATCACAGGAGTACAGTCAACATAGAATCTCCTGTGTTTGAGTGTGTGTGTTTGAGTGTGTTTTCATGAGTTCGCGGTGGTCCTGATGGGCTGACAGTGCCATCCATCATGCTCAGATAAGGTCATAGGCTCTGCCCAGTGGGCTGCGGCCTACAGGTAACAGCAGCTACAGCACAGTGTCTCTAGCGTCATCCATCTACAGGATGTCCCTGTGACAGGTCCTGTCCACTTCACTTTCTCTGCACTTCAAATAAAAACATATTTATAGCTGTTTGATGTTGGTGTTGAGGTCTGTGGCTGATTTACAGTCTCATCAGTCAGTGTTTTTTCACGAGTTTGTGCCACTTTGCGGTTCAACAGTTTCTTAAGTTTCAAACCAGTTGATTAGTTTTTTCCCAAGTTTGACCTCCTTGATTAAGAATTGCTTTATGTTGTGTCTCTCTGGTAATTCCACAGAACTGCAATGGTTAGTAAACTAATTAATTGGTTAATTCACAGAAAATAAATCTACAACAATGATTGATGATAAATTAATACATTTTAAGTCACGTATGAAACAAAACGGTCCCTTGTTCCAGCTTTTCCAGTTTTTCCTGCATTTTGAGACAATGACAAGGCACCGGGGAGCCAGGACGGAGCAAGGTCATTGCCGGTGCTCAAAGAAGTCGCACACACGCCAAAAAAATCTGACAAAAATCCAGGACCGAGTAATCAAATTACAGGTCATACACTGAGAGGCAACACTAGGAAAAGGGAGAAACATGAGAAAGCATAAACACAGAGTTATCAATCTGGAAGAGATAGACTAACCACACACAGGCTGGTATAATTGCTCTATTGACTGGAAACACATGAGTAGGAGGTGGATTCTACATCCATGACCTGTGTCTGCTCTATTACACGTTACACATCCACCGTCATGTTTGAGACATTTATTTGTGGTTTTATTGTACTGTGTTGTGAAGTCTACGTACAAAATATCATCGAAACATTTTAGGAAAAAAAATGCAGAAGTCATATTAAACTCATTAGAATAATATTAAATGGGATCCCAATTTACAGGTGTTGCTTTTTAATGCGTCCATCCCCCTGCACAATTTGTTCCATTAAAATGACGGTTTTCCTCTCTACCCTCTCGTGGCCATCATCGCCCGACAAATTGAGCAATAAAATGAAAAACTGCCTGTGGTGAAATATTTAATAAGGAGCATAGTAAATATTAATGTTTGAAAGTGGAAGTGCGATATCATCAAAAGATCTCGTTCAAGAGAGGGATGACATTTGAGAGATGATATCTGAGGCCTGCGAAAGCTCTTCTCTCTGTTTTTTTACCCTGGATACGGAGAGATGAAGACCAGACAGGCCAACAGCTACATGCTGCTGTCCGTCAGTCACGCTTCTGCCTCTCTCTGTCCCATTTGAATGATCCCCTGCAACACTCAATCACTTGTTATCTATGGAAATGTAGAGGTCAGGTGAAAGTGATTGTGTTGTCAACTTGACATGTTCAAGTGGTACAGCCTTATGATGCTAAAATACAAAGGGATCAAATACAACTCCAGCTCGTTTGTTTGTGAAATTGTCATCCATGTATAGACTTTACAAAGAGATGCAGTCAATAAGACTAAAGCAGCAGTACATTCTCACAAACCTACCTCACCAGTGTATCACGGAGCTGGCATACAGATATAAAGCAGAGATAAACAATCACCTACGGTCAATTTACAGTCTCCAATTAACCTAACCCCAGTCTGCATGTCTTTGGACTGTGGGAGGACATGACAAAAACTGTATATAATAATACATTTTACTGTCACGTGTGTGTTTATACTATTATTTAAACTGGAAATACTGGAAAAAGACATTTTACTGCTCAGTATCAGAATATGTCCCCAACATCCCAGCTACTTTCCTGTAAAACCAGCACTATTTTAGTTTTCCAGTGTAAAACAGTGTTGGAGGTATTACACACATGATGGGCAGAGCAGACAAATCTGTGATTTGCTCAAGGCTTAGAGCAGCTGCCTATTAGGTTTTCACTGATGTCTCCAAAGATTCAATGAAAAATAAGGTGCTCATATCCAAAGCAGTGTTTGCTGTCCTTCTATTATTCTTGGCACAGAATAACTCTCAGTCACGGTGGCATATTTACAGTGTGGAACACAAGCTGACTGCCAAGTTACTGTGTTCACCTTCAGCTCCGGCACGACGTGCAGCCGGAATCCAAGCAGAACAAAGTTCAAACAGCTCGATGTTCTATGGTTGGATGATTGGACAGTAAATTTCATGACATTATATAAATGTATCAGCTGTCAGAGACTGTTAACACACTGGTTGGACTCAGTGGGTTTATTAGGTCATTGGGGGTGATGTTAAAAACAAGAAGCAGGATTTCATTAAGATGATACAGGATATTGGGACCTTCTGGTCGTACGGCTCTAAGAATGGAAGCATCAGTTGGTCTCCCACTTGGTAAAGACTTGGTTCAGACTAATATCTTAGATATTATTTGAGTATAGACTTAGATATCTTAATATTTAATTTAATATTCAAGGTATAAGTTTAGTAAGAGTAACCCATCCTCTAACTGGATGGATTGCTGTAGAGTTCTGTTTTAACATTCATGTCCCCAGAGGATGATTCTTAATGCCTTTGTTCCCATCCCATTACTTTTTATCTAATGCCACAAGCAGGTTATTTTTGCATATTCAGTGAAAAATACCTCGTCTTCCTCTCTATAGCCTGACAGGGTCTGTACAGACGTTGCAGTTTCAAGTTCCCCTCAGAATGAACTGTAATAACTTTGTTGATCCTCTTACATTTCCTCAAGTGCCATCGTCAGGTCAATGTTTATTTATTCAATCTCTCTGTTTATTACCAAATACCCAAAAGGTCATGAATTTCCAGTCAGTCTCAGTTGCACTTTGTATTTAGTGCTTATTAGCAAATGTTAACAAACTGATCACAAACGGAAGCAATGTCATGATGTAAATTTATTTGTGTTTAATTCACTGATTTAGCCAAGGACCTTTCATCTGGTTATCTATCTATTTTGTAAATAATTATCCAGAAGCGGCATTTCACAAAATGTTTTGATGAAATATAAAAAAAGGGGTATAGGGCTCGATAAGTAGTCACTTCTTCCTACTCGATTTCGGACATGATTTATTGATTGTGAACATTTGTTGCTAAAGTTCACTTGTTTCCTGTGCCTTTTTCTTACTTGCATGTATTTTTTATTTTAATTTTAAATGTGTTTTGATATAAAGTCTAATCAAAACAGCACAATACATAGATCTTTCAATTTAAAGTTACATAGTGCAAAAGATTGCATGTCTATAAAAGTGAGTGCCAGCTGCAACTACAGTACACACACACACACACAGTGATAACCACTGACGGCCTCTTTCTAATTCATATGTAAATTGGTCAAGCCTGATTAAGTCAGGATTAAAATAATGAAATTAAAAAGCGAACGATCAGAAATGGTAATAGGTTTTGGGAGGAGTACGTCAGACACCTGAGGGACTTTGTTACCACGAATGTCTGGGTGGGCCAAAGCAGAAACTTTTTTTTAATCTGCATTATTCAAACTTTGTGTTTCCCTGCTCTTTTGTTTGGGTAATTTAACACTGTAATACACATACAGTACTGAAATAATTTCTCACTGCCCCTGCACAAAAGTTCTGCAGTATACTTTTGAGTCCATTCGCTGTTTTCCTCTCTGTATTGTTTATAGCTCTCAAATGAAAAAACTACATCCCCCAACCCACATAGGAAAGTTGCTTTGGCAAAGATTTGGACCGGACTGCCTGTCATCCAGCCATCATACCATGTGGAATGATGGCACTTGGGCAGTCAGCTCCTGTTTGCCAGATCTGGGCCACAAGTAAGCCATAGCAATACCACATGTCAACCAAACGTGCCAAAGGTGGCACAAATTTGTTTTGTGGCCATAGTCACGTTTCACCACATGGGTCACATCCAGAATACGCCTTGCCTAGAGCGCCGCATGTTTGCCAAAAAAGGCCCACATTTGTTTTGGGATATTTGGGCATCTTAAGGCTCACATCCGTTTTGTCCCGGCCACAAGAAGTGCGGCATCATTGCCCGAAGTGGCCCACATCCGTAGGCTTTCTGGGATGTAATGATATCAGCATGTCGTGGCTGTGATGCTGCCGTGGATGACATGTCAGACCTGTTGGCGCCTCGGCTTTGATGAATTAGAAACACGTTTATTGGTCCCCTGATACCACTGCAGCTTACTTCAGACAATCTAATCACACTATTAACCAAGGCTCTGAATAAGAAGCCAATAATATCAGATGCGCAAACAATGGCGAGTCAATGGCAACAATTTAATCATCTTTTAATTCAAATGTATGTAAAATATGTCAACAATCGATAAAAGTTCCTGTTGTGTTCCTCCAAACCAGGACTGTACAACACACAACATATACTTATTAAGCTCCCATTCTCCCAGTTAATCATCAGAGCATGATGTGAGTGGAGTATCTGACTGTCTCTCTTTCTCATCGCTCTGTCTCTCTCTGTCATGTCCTGATGTCTCATTAGCTGTTTACCGTAGGGTTATTGATCTCCGGGAGACGTTGATTACATTATCAAAGCTTGAGTTTTATCTTTCGATATCGTAGACGCAGGAAATGAGGATCCGAGGCTGATTGTGTTTACTGTTTTCAGTCATGAGCCTCTGTCGAAACAGGGTATATTTTCTGGGAAAATATTAACCAATGTACTGGAAGTCATAACGGTTCACTGCTTTATTTTATGACCATTTTCACAAGAGGTAAAGCTTTTTCTTTTTTTAACTCCCTCTCATATTTCCAGGGTTTCAGGAGAGCAACTCAATTATCTTCGTTATCGATCAATGCAATGATTATTTCTTCAATTAATCATTTAATTTATGCTTATCACAGTTTCTAAGGATGCACTTATCCAACTATGTCTTTCTCTGTCTGATCTTAACACCCAAAACAATATGTACCTTTGTATCTGATACATAAAATAAACTGTAAACATCTAAGTGAGGAACTGAATGGAATTGTTCTTATTTAGGGACATAACACAAAAACCTTTTATAGTTCCTTAGTTATAAATGAGGTCGTACATGCATCATCATTCTTTTTAGGTTTGAAAAAATGTATAATGATAATAAAGAATAAAATACAGCACTTTTCAACAGGTTGCTGCACAACAAGAAACCAAATGTTTTAAATTAAATGAAAGTACATCAATTATAAGGGTAATAGTAATAATAGAGATACAAGACCAATAATAACCTGGCACCTCAAGTAAATTCAGCAAATATGCCTTCTGAAAAAAGTATGATTTTAGCAGAGACTTAAAGACAGACACTGTCTCAGTCATAATTATTTCTTCAGGCAATTCATTCCAGAGCCTTGAGGCCCTGATAGCAAACCTTCTGCCCCCCTTCATTTTTACTAGATTGTAAAATAAGTAAAATCCTGACCTGAGGGCCGTCAACTTGTTCATCTTGTTTGACCAAACATGAACTACATTTAATGTGGATTGATGACTCTGGGCTGATACCGGATCCAGATAATAAGGTCAGTGCTTCCCTAACAGTTTATCAGATCAATATTCAATTTCCAAAGATATAAAACAGGGAAAAAAAACAGCAAATAATCACATTTGAGAAGTTGGAACATGTAAAACACTCAATGGATGAATACATCAGTTTGTCAGTTGATCAGAAATCTATCCAGCTGTTGATTCAATTCCCTGGAAATTTTGTACAGACATCCCTGGTCCGCGGAGGATGAATCTTAATCGCCTTTTCCACTGGGCAGAAAATCCTACCAACACCCACTAACACCTTCATTTTGTCTGCAAACATGACACCTGGGTGGACGTGCTAATGTGGAAAGACAGCAAGTGAGAGAGCTTCTCAGTTTCTGGTGCGTTTGTGACTTCCAACGTGACACAGAGGGGAATAGAAATAGGAAACTCCTCTACTGTCAATGGGAAAGGAGTTAATCACTTTTTTAGCACGTTTACACGTACACACAATTTTTGTGTGAAAGAGGTATTACTGACTCGTGTATTTTAACAGTTTTTTCTGTAGCGCCACCTGCAGGTTGACATTGTTTGGCTTGTAGGGAAATAGTTTGCCAACTATCAGCTGGATTGGCACCAACATTCTCCTACTTCCCAGACGCTGTTTTCTAAACACTTAGTTGATCCCAGACTTTTCTCCCAGGGTCACCATGAGGTTGCCGTGTGGTTTTGAACAAAAAGTCTCCACAGCTGTTGGATGGATTGCCAAGAAAATTTGCTGCAAACATTCAAGTTCCCCTCGGGATGAATTTTAATCCCTTTAATATCCCGATTTTTTTATCTGGCGCCATCATCAGGTCAAAATTTGAATATTTCCATCACTTGGGGCTGTACCTATGGGCTGTACTAAATATTTAAACTGCTTAACATCAGCATGTTAGCACTGTCATGTTGAAAATTCTATACGTACATGATACATTTTATGTTGATCAATTGATTGATTAATGTTGATTAGTTACTATTTAAAGTGGTATTAAAAAGTTATATCACGCAGTGGTGACAGAGCATTCTCTGTTGATCTACAAAACCAGTCACCTGGAGGCAACACGGCCCGATTTATGGGTTTGTGTGTGTGTGTGTGTGTGTGTGTGTGTGTGTGTGTGTGTGTGTGTGTGTGTTAACAACTGTGTAATCCAGGGCAGCAGCTACAGTATGAGTATTAGTGTGGATTAGTTTGCCATGCAGCGGTTGTGTCCCCAACTCCTCTGGAGCTTTGTTAGACTCTTATGTGATTTCTGTCCTCTCGGCCGTGCTGTTGTTCAGCCGCCAGACCAAAGTGCAAATTCTATCAGCAGGGGTTTATTCAATTCAGTTCTCTGCTGCCTGAAACCTGTGGACCAAGAAAATGGAATGATTTTCCCCCTTTCGCAGTGTTCACACACCATCCAATTAGGGCTCTGAAACACAAGGGAGGGAGTAATGGGCAGACAGAGATGTGGGCAGTATGAAAGAAGGAAAGAGACAAAAGAGCAGAGGAACACGGTGCCTGTGAAAACCATCAGACTCTCGTGTATACAGTGTGTGCATTGGAAATGCATGTACTGCTGCTCTAACCACTGCTTTTCTCAAAAGGTGTTCTACACTAATAAATCAGACAGTTGTGGTTTATTCAAGATATACACGGTGGCCCTGAAGTGCAAATCACTACGACAAACTACTACAAATCACAAAAACACAGCAGCAAATCAGACAACACAACGCCAAATGACAAAATACTACAGCTTATGAGAAAACACCAACGAATAAGAAAACACGTCAAAACAATGGATTTGTTGTGGTGTTTTGTGATTTGCTGTTATGTTTTGCCTTTTATCTTGTTTTCTTATTTGCCATTGTGTTTACTCATTCGTCTTGTTTAACTTTTGCCTCAGCTCCACTGTAGATGGACAGTGTGTGTATAGGCTGGACAATGAGTAACAAGAAACTCTAGTGTAAAATGCCAAAGATGCGTTTGAGGCCACAAATTTAAGGGATTCAAAAATGTTTGTAAGTGAAAGAAAAAATGTTTGTATGTACAATTTGCTTGTATTTGTATTGTGTAATATCATCTGATTAGACTGTATCTTGTCAAATGAGTTCAGCGGCTGGACACTGAATGTAAATGTGCTATTTATGTCCAGTAACATGTGAATTTCCTATAGCTCAAGATTCATATCTCCGACAGGAATTATGCTGGTTTGGTCCAATCAGATCAAAGGGTTTTCTTCACTGCATCGGAATCTGTGCTGCTGCTGCTGCTTCATCTGTGAGATTTGAACTTCACAAAATGTCACAGTATCAGCGAGCTGCCACTGATAGCTAAGAGAGAGGAGAAATCCACTTATCTTTTTTACCTGCAGTCTTTCTCCAAATGTCATATTCTTTTTTTTTTTTAAATTGACACAGTATCAAGTGTGACAAATAAAAAATGAACATGAAAAAGGATCTCGAAGGATTAGTGCAACAAGTGATCGATAATCTAATGATAGAGATGATATCTAGAGTTCATAGAAAGTCTGTCCCTCATAAAAAAAGGCCGTATTTAAAGTCATATTCTCTCATGTCTGCCATGACAGTGAGTGTGTCTGTATGTTTGCAGGCTGCAGTCAGGAGATGTTACACACCTCGGAAAGGAAACGTGTGATCGTTGTGGACGCAGTGGACGCTGCCACAGGAGGTTGTTTCATCCTCCTTTTTGTTGAAGTTGCAGTCTGAAGCCACCACTGTCACCTCTGCTGTTACAGGAGCTCGCCACACAAAGGCCAAGTGTCAAAAACAACAATGCAAACTTCAAACAATTTGGGATGCAGCTGAAGATTAGTTTACCTCATTGGTTTATTTGCCCTTTTTTCCTTAAAATTATATTTGTTTATTCAGTTAAAACGTCATAATGTATTGAAAGAAAGCTCGGGAAAATGTCCCACAAGCTAAGGTGACATCTACAAAATGCTTGATTTCATGAATGTAATACTGTGAGGTCTTGACCTTAGTATTTAAAGTGCCTTGAGATAATGTTATGATTTTGTGCGATACAAATGAAATTTAAATGAATTTGTTTCAGATTTCATTGAGTGTAACATTTCAGAAGAAAAACAGCAGCAGATATTTGGCAGTTTTTATTGAGAAGTTACCAAATATTTAATGAATTATCAAAAAACTTGGCAATTAAATTTCTTTTAATTGTCTTATCAATGCATATCTAAAAATAATATATATTTTTTTAATCTGTGGATGTATCAATTAATATCATGCTGCTTATTTGGGTTTCATCATGACAAAATAAGTCTAGGCCATATTGTCTTAATTTATTTATCCGTCCTTTTGCTTTCGTATTTTGCCCAAAAGGACCATAAAATGTATTCAATTACATCATTTATGATGTTTAATGGCTCTTGAATGTTTCAAAACGTCTTGGTGAACCCTTCAAGCCAAAAACAGGCACTGCATAAATCACACCCCTGCTTTTGTTTTAAGCCTAAAAACGTGCAATAATTATAAGAAGCCGTGTAAAAGAAATTAAGACGCGTCTGTAACAAAGTGCCAATTATAGATGAGCCAGACCCAGACACAAACACGGCTCTAACACAGAGAGTCTGCTGTCTCTCAGTGAATGACTAAAGTTAATTGCCCCTAATTAGGAAGCTTGATTAGGGTTCAGCTCCTGATTTAAGAGGAAACCAGCAGTGATGAGCCCCGTCTGAATTTCACTATAGAACTTCATTTCAATATGAGTTGGTTCTTTAATTGTTCCTCTTGAAAGACCTGATGCATAAATACAACCCATTTGTCACAGCTAAGATGGAGCCTCGCTTCATATATAATGTCATTATATACGTCCTTTACTGATGTTAGCTGTGGAAGCATTGTTTGGAAGCTCAGAACATCAGCCTCTGAAAATCCCATGTGAGAGGACACCGATGATGTGTGTGCTTTTATAATATGTTTATAGACAGTGGACGTTGATCCGCCCCTCATGACAGTGACACATGGTTTTAATTCGTAAAACTGTGACAAGATTTGAAAAATGCTTTTAATTTCCGATCACAAAGCTGCTGCACGGCTCCGTTAGTTCTCCCGTTTAAACTCCAAACCTTGAGCCAGAAGCACATCATCAGACAAAACTTTCCATTTAGCCTGTATAAACACTGCATAAAGTATTCACGTCGGATCATTTCGGAGTTGCCTGTTACGGAGCTATAATTAGATTGCCTGTGCTTGAAAGGCTTGCAGGGTGTTGATCATTGTTATTTCATGAGGCATGCGGTGCTATGCATCTCAGACCAACCAGTTTCCACTTCCAGACAAGCAAGGCCCTCGAGATATTCATAAATATGAAAAGAATAACTTCATAATGGCAATAAATCATTTGAGGCATGTTTTTTTGTTACACTTATAGTAAGAAGAATTTTATTTTTGTGCAGCTGCAGCGTGTTCGTTTCCTAAAGCACAGATACAGTATTCATGACTCAACATAATGTTTCTGAAGGTGTTGGTCCACCACAAGCTGCCAGATCGGCTTCAGTGCACACTGACATTGATTTGACATGTGGTTGACTCTTCCAACGAGATACTCCTTCATTCTGTGTTTTGATCATGACCCCTATAGATGGATCATTGTCATCATGCACCTCTGAGCAAAAGTTGTGTGACAGCGCCCCCTGGCTGTATTATTTTTAAATGTATTGAAATGGGTTCAAATGCTGCATGTTAGCAGCAGTTGTTTTTCAGATTTTTAATGATTGCACCGACATCGACCAGCGAGGGGAAATTAAGCAAATCTTTCACTTCTAACTACATCACCAGCTGTTTTTTTTATAATAAAAGTAATCCTTGGAAAAGCTTATAATCTGACTCTGGGAACCAGTGAATATAAGATTCAAATAAAACGTTCAATATTGAACTCATTCAGTCCAGGAGTAAATAATCTTACAACAATACAATTGCTACTTTTGGAGGCTTTATTAGCATCTGTGCCCGATCATTTTGATGTGGCAGGAAAGAATAAAAAAACTCTTTAACTGTGTTGTGACCTGGAAACATCAAGCTTTACTGGTTGGACATTTAGATCAGTGGACATCAAGAGCTCTTAAAGCTTCAGACCTGCCTGGTTCAGAGTGTCAGAGAAGGACACGCGCTCGTTCATGGGAGGAAGCTAAAGGGACAGACAAAAACATGTGACAAAACACGGACCCAAGCATCCCCACAGGTTGTGATTACAGTTTATGAAAAAGAACCCAACACTTGGATAAGATGCAAGTTTTAAAAAACAATTATTTATAATATGATACAAGGATATTTTGTGCAAGAGGGTGTTTGGGGCTATGAAAACCTGTACATTATGAACAAAGCACTTAAAACTCATTTAGCAACCTGACTGCAGGCCATGGCCACTGAGCCGGGACTGTGTCGAACAGCTAACTACCGAGATACTGTTTTATACAAATGTTTTCCACCTGTATACAATGGCTGTATATGATTAGATTACATATTTATATAAAGTGCAAAAGAAACGAGCACTTGCAGTGAAGGCCTGAAGTGCTGAGTGTAAACCCACCACCACATGCTCGATGCCTTCACATCACATGGCCGGGTGGCTGAGCAAAAGAAAACCCATCTACAGACTTGGCAGGACAGTATCGCAAACTGTTGGCCATATAGTTCAGCTGCAGAATATAGACTGTAATACAAAATGTATGAAAGGGTTACCAATCTGTGCAATAGATTGAATCTTACAAATATAATCCATATGAACAGTTGTGAAAAGTTACCTAAAATTCCCCTTTTTTAATTATTATAAATAGACACTTGTTGTTTTCCTGCTCCTTCTACATTGAAGCATAGCACCACATGATGTCATCTTTATTTTCAACCTTGAATATGAAATAACCTGAAATTCGCCCGAGGATTCATTCTTCCTTATTTCAGGGGAATAAGACATCTTGGACGTTAAAGATATAAGAAAATATACGCACTGTTAGTGACTAGATTACATGCTTTGTTTATAGTTCATAATCTGGTTTGACTCTATAAATGTTTCAAGGTTAAAAGAAAAGGGAAGTGAAGTCAGCATCACAGTTGAGTATCAAGAATACAGGAGAGCAAAGAGGCATCAAGCGGTCCATCAGACTCTGTCCAGCACCTCTCCACGCCAAAAAAACGCCAGCAGCCAGGGATTCTGGGGGATTAACTAGGTCTGCTGGGAACCCTGTTAAAAGACGTGAACATCATAGTGTCAGGAAATGTCGGAGTACAATCTGTGTGTTGTTACTACAGGTCATGGTTGTGTGACTTTGGTTCTTACTGAGTTGGTTCTTTTGCGTTTCCAGCAGTCTGGATTGAGTCTCTTCTGCTCCTCAGCCAGAGCTTTGGCCTCCATCGTGTACATCCTCCTCTCCTCAGTCTTCATCTTCTTCCACTTGTCTCCCAGGATGACACTAATGGCTCTGGGGTGAAAAGTAAGAGATGGACGATGAAGGATTTACCTTTTCATTCGTTTGCCTCAACAGGATCTGTCCTACTTCCTTTTACTTGATCATTTTCTATTCCTGTTTCATTGTAAATCTCTATACAATGAAAATATGTTTAACACATCTCAGACCAACGTTACTAAGATAACTTGGAACACACAGAGTGTAAATGGTCAAAAAAGAAAACACAATGCTGGCTCATGATACTACTAAACTGAAATGAAAATAACACTTAATAACATATTCGCTAGATGTGGAAAGGCAGGACTTCTCTTTTTTCTCTACATAAAAAACTACAAGTTGTAAATCTAAATTATCAATAATAAGTTGGATACAACAATTATAACAGAGTGAGAGTGGCATCACAGAGCGGCAGAGCCCTATCACAAGTTGAGAGCAGAGTTGACCAAAAGCGGAGGATTTGATGAAAACAAAGGTGTCCACTTATTATAGTATTACTTTGGATATAAACCCAAAACCAAAAGGGCAATTACATTACGTAAAATGAGCCAATATGCAAACTACAATCTGCTGAAGTGGTAGAAACACTAGAGGCAACACTTAATCTCCACATTGTCAAGTGTAAGTGAAGTAAGCACTCTGAGGAGATTGAAGCGACACGTCTTCTCTGGTAAAATGTCCTTTGTATTGAGTAACACTGATGTTGTCGTGAGTTCTTTACCCAGAGGGAACATTTCCACACTGTGGCGTCTCTACTGTAAAGGTCATACTACACTCCAGCTCTACAAATTATACTACTTTCTCATTCACTTCAATTAGGACCCATGTGATGGACAGAGTCAAGCGCTGTTACAATCTCCAGCTGGGCTCCAGTGGACTTACAGGTCAGAGGTGGCCTTTGGTCAAAGAAACATGCTCTGTGCCTTCATACTGGATATTACAACGTTACACGGCCACACCACAAACTGTAGCAGTGCTCTCATAGTCTGTTTAGAATTTGTGATCGCTCTGTTCAATGTTTAGCTGTTTTGGAACCATGATATCACGTCCTGTTGGGAAAGAAACGTCCTGGCACTAAAAAAAGGAAATGTCATTACATTTCTGATGTTGGTAAGAAATAAACGTGGATCAGAGCATCAGGATGTGAGAGCGATGCTACAGTGTGTGGTCTGGTGGGTCACTTCTCCATTTAGAAACAAAGTTCAGCAGTGAAGCTGAAAACTTCCAGTCAGTCTGCTGGAGCGAAACACGTGCTTCAATTCATCCATGAGTCAGGCTTCAATACAAGTGGACAGGAGATGGAGGACATATTCATATACTGGAAATGTAATATGACCATACCTTAATGCCTTGACCCCACTAATGCGTGTATTTTGCAAAACAAATATTTCCCTCTGCATCTGGGCCTCTCGTCCTCACGATTTCCAAAGTGTAGATTTTAAACCTGGTTTCTGTAAACTCTTTCTCTTTCTAGACTTTTCCACCCCGTACTGGGCCGGCATGCTCACTTGAGCGTTCGTAGGTCGTTTTTGTCTTCTTAACTGGACAGAGATAATTTGTAAAACAAAGGTCGTGTGACACTTTGATAGAAACACTAACCCAAATTAGTTCTAATTTCATACTTATGATAGATGTGAGTGTCCTTTGTTTACCTGTTGTCCTTCCCAGGATACATCTGTGTGTACTCCACTCTGTACTTCTTGGCAAAGAGCATGAAGGCATTCATTGGCCGCTTGCATTTTGTGGGCGTGGCAGCGATGGCGGTCCCTGAGGTGTGGCTCCGGTTTGATTTGCTACTTGAGGATTGCGGGGAGCTGGAGCGCTCGAGCTTGTCACAGTCTGGACTCACAGCGCCTCCACTGGACAGGGAGGTCCTGCGCTGACGAGCCATGCTGCTGAGGACATACACTGCTGAGGAATCTAGTGGGGTGAAGTCGTAACTGCAGGATAAGGAAGGAAAACAGAGACATTTGTAAATATTATGAGTCGCTAATCTCACACGTTTTTAGCATTTAGCTTTTTGTAGTGTGTACATCTGCTGTTTGTTCCCATAAGTATCAAAAAATGTTCCCATGTCAGTTTCAAATTTTGCATCACACACATTTTAATTTTCATTAGTCTTTCTTTAAAAAATGTTTAAAATAAAGTCTTAAATCATCATGTAAACCATTGTAGATGTGTTATATAGTCAAATATTTATAAGCCAAATATTTACCTTCCCCAAGGAGGTTCTGCTTTTATTTGGTGTCTGTCTGTTTACAGACACCAGGATTACTCAAAAACTACTGAACCGATTTTAACGAAAGTTGGTATAAGGGTGAGGAATGAACCAAGGAAGAACACATCAACTTCTAGAACAGATTCGATTAGAGGGGCAGATGCAGGATTTTAGTTTTCATTTTCTCAGAGTGCCGTTCTAGTTTGTTTTAGGAGTCGTTGAAATCCCACGATCCAGGCGTAAAACAAATGGAGATCATGCAGTTACTTTTTTAACTTTAAAAATAAAAAGTCTAATGTGTGTGCATGCGTGTGTGTTTCTGTCTGGCAAAAACTAATCCATTGGGGATGGCTTATCTAATTGGGGACAGATGCTCTGTCTCCAATCAGGAAAAAGCAGATTGTTTTTGAGTCAGTGGTTGAGGTTAAGTAAGTAGTGGCTATATTTAGGGTTCAGGGAAGTACCCAGGAAATACATGCAAGTCTGTGTAAAGTCCCCAAAAGTGTGTTTATATGTGTGCGTCAGACAGAACTCAATACAAGTATAAAACAGTTCTTCAAACAGGTGAATACAAAACCCTGTTTGCTCTTCTGGTGGATAACTCGTCCCCACAACTCTGTTACTTACACAAGGGAAGAACCGATTATTTAGAAGTGTGTACCTTCTGAAAGTGTCAAAAACGACTGAGTCATCACAGTTAATGGCATCTGGGTGGTTTGGTGGCAGGCACAAGTCACCGAGCTGCATCTCATAGCAAGGGATCCCATGGTGCACCACAGTTAGGCTTGGATAAAAGGAAGACCAACCTAAATACAAAGATGGAAAATTAAAGATAACCTCAATCTAAAAGCTTTCTATATATAGCTTAACAGGAAATATGAAGTTATTTTACCTTTATTTCTGACAAAAAATGGGTGATCTAGTCGGCATTCCGCTGTTAAAAAGCTCTCGTCAGGTGAGCCGGGGTCAAAGGTCAGTTTAAGAGCCGCCTGGCCAAAAGATACTGTCTCCTCGTGGCTCACCAGCTTCAGTCCCCCTGAACCATATCTCTGTGAAGGAAGCAAAAGGCCAATCAGACAAGGATTTACCCACACGCAAGTTAAGCTATAAATTAACCCAACACTCAAGAAATTCTGAAGTAACTTAAATTTGGTGCCTGATTAACTGAAAGGTTAAGAAATTTACTAGAATGAAAAATCACATCAGACATACAGAAGTTATTTATCTTTGTCTAACCTTGAGAGATGAGGAGGATGGCATCATGGTTTCATCCTCTGAGTCATCATCTGAATCCCTGAGTTCATCGGCTTCCTGCCACTCTACATTAGGGCCGCGATGGAAGCGCAGGCGAGTTCCTGAATAATAACATGATGAAAGAGCAGATGTGTGTTGGTATTGATAAGAGGATGTTGGGAAATGAGTGCAATGCTGCTGTTCAGACACCAGAGGTCGTTAAAGTCGTGTTTATCCTTGTTCAGATACTTGTAAAAGGGAGGATTCATTCAAAAAAAGTGAAAACAAAAAATTCACCTCCACCGCTCCTTGTCATCAGCGTTTTAAGGCCAGAGCAGATACAGGAATAATCTGTACTTGTTTATACCATTACTCTACTGATAAACATGAATGAAAAACTTGACTTTAGACAAAAATAAAATTGTGTGTTTTTTCTCCTGATCATGTTTATAAAAACTTAAAAATGGCAGAGGCATACATTTAGAGATTCATGAAAACATCAATGAATGACTTTACTGTCCTCTCATGGGCGGGTACATGTCTTCACTAGACTGGATTGTGCCTTTAAGCTATAACGGCATACTTTTCAAGAACATGTTTTTGTCTTTTCAAGAAAGGTTGACAGTCACTTAAGCTGGTGTGAATGTACTGTAGTAGAAGCATATGCTGTGAGTGTGTACCTTTCAGGAAGCAATACCAGGCTGTAGAGGGCCAGGAGTGAGACCAGGCCATGTCTTCATCATCAGAGAAGGACGAGGACATTGAGAAAACACCCGACTCTGATTCACTACTAGCCTGTCATAGATGATAGAAAACATCTTACAATGACACGAGTAAAATAAAGAATTTCAGTTTGAATGTCATGCAGAATTTAATGTTTATGGATAATTATGATTTTTAGGAATAGGTGATTTTTTTTAGAGTTTCAGAAGCTGGAAGAGGAAGGTTACCCTGACACGCCTGCGCTCCCTGAGGTGGCCTCTGGACGGGTTGGGTGCGCTGCTGGCTAATGGTGGCCGTGCATAGGAATGTAAACTATTACTGCTGCCAAAGATGTGGACTGGAGATGATCTGTAAAAATTGAATAAATAAATATATATAATTAGTTAGTTATAGTGTCATACACCAGACATATACTTACAAGATAACCAAAAATACTGTTGCAGGGGGGATACATTTGTAAGACATGAGCATACATTTCTAACATTACATAGAAACAAAGAAATTGATCATAAGTGAACATATTAATGATACTGCGTATAACATATTTGTAGCTGAACGTAATCCTGAAAAATACTTGGTTATTGTAATTTGATTTTAGATTTTAGATTTCAGTTATGTGGCTAATCCTGCTTTCTGGAATATCCCCCAGGTATACTAGTGGGCACTTGTTATTCTGTGCGATGACAACGTCTCTTTGTGTTTATGTCACATGTAGACAACCGTTAGACATAACTGATCTTCATACTACCACATATTTGTACAAACCTCTTATGTAGGGCATCCTTCAGCAAAGGGCTCTGAGGACTGGTGGCAATGTTGGCCAGTTCAGTGAGCCAGTTGGTGCTGGGGGAGCAGCTGAGCTCCTGGTGAGACACTCCTGCTCTGACCTGAAATAACCCAGGAGCCCTCCGGTCCTCCTCCACCTCCTGCAGCTCTGGCATGTCATCTAAAGAGAGGTCAACAGTAATATTCATAATAAACATGAGGGGGAAAACAAAATATAGAATGTGACTTGTTGCTGCTGCAGCATTTTACCGTAATCCATGTGGCACCCAGGTGAGGAAGGCAGGTCTTCGTTACACTTGAGCGGATCAAAAGACTCGTCCATTCCCACAATGTCCTTTCGTTTCCTCTTTTCTCTTTGCCTATTTTTTAAAAAAACTTGGGCACGGGTCCGTTTACTAAGCATCCATCATCTTGTTCTGCCACGTCGGCTGGTTTTAGACAAAACAGAAAGACAAAATTAGAGCTTTCACAGACAAAGTGTTGGACGGCGCACTAAAGCCATTTAAAAAGAAATATAGGTAATATTAGGAGAATACAGTTGCAAATTTACGAGAATTAGGTGATAGTTTTGGGTTTTGTGTCATTATAGAGGGGAAATATCAGATCAGCCTTTTGCCTGTTTTAAAATGAGACACGTGGAGAGCCTTGTTCAGTTATACTTTACTGTATGTTTCACAAATAAGAAAATATGTAATCTATCATCACATCAGAACCAAATCATCATAGGTATCAGGACCTTGAAAAGATTGTGTCTATTTCAAAGAAAGAAACACAGACTCGGAGGAAGTTGCCTCTTTACTGGAGGACAACGTCACAATGTTACCAAACTATTCTCGAGAAAAAAAAAAGATATGGCCCGAATACATACAAAGTGACACTGCAGCACAGTTTTCTTTTTTTACAAATTGTAATTGCATACATAACTAAGCGTTAATATGTAGATTTTTTTTTTTTGGTAGTAAAATTGAGGTTTCATTGAGACACGAGGAAACGATCCATGGAATGAAAACACTAACACAATAAACATTAACTGTCAAAGATATGTGACGACTTCCAGTTCAATAATAACGGGTCCGATCGCTACAATGGAGTCCATGTATTGTATGGACATGATGAGAAAGACGGGCGGTCTGTGGGGACTCCTTTGTCTGTGAATCCA
The DNA here is from genome assembly GCF_022539355.2 of Hippoglossus stenolepis. Taxonomy (NCBI): domain Eukaryota; kingdom Metazoa; phylum Chordata; class Actinopteri; order Pleuronectiformes; family Pleuronectidae; genus Hippoglossus; species Hippoglossus stenolepis. The sequence goes on along the minus strand of NC_061487.1, from coordinate 11,918,271 downwards.
CACAGTGCAGCGCTGTGGGCTGGTCACGTGACCCCCCTGCGTGGAGGCCTTGTTTATAAACTTGAGGGGATGTCGCGCATGCGCAGCAGAGCTCATTCATTCATGGCTGCGTAGCAAAAGTGCTGAATTTAAGGAATTCGCCCTGAAAAGTGTCGAGTGTTCGTTCAGAAACAGCGAGGGGAGAAAACTACGAAGGGACATCAACGACGGAAGGAGACAATTTGTGTGCTTATATGGAAATTACCTCATGTTTGAAGACATGCAAAGTGAAATAAACAGTGTAAAGTATAAAATAAGCGGTGGGCCTTGCGCTACTTTTAAGAGAAGAACTAATGTTTATCAGCGATCTGACAAGCGAACCACAGTCGCTGCGGGGACGGACAAACCCGTCGCTTCTAATTCGTAAAGGCGGATTCACTTGAAAGGCGTCGTGTGTAAAATGTGCTAAAAGCATAATGGTGGTTTAAAGTGCGTGGTAGTTTAAAGTCGGGGCCTGCTGTTTCCCCCCCTGTCCTCCTCCACAGCAGCAGAGTCCTCGGCTCAGACCCACAGGCCGTGGCTCTAACACTGTAAACAAAAGAATGTCAACAAGTTGAGGCATGACGCAACCTCCGAGCTCCGTTCGGAAATGAATGACACCGAAGCCTCCCTGAGCTTTTCTTCATCGACACGACCACACGGATCCCAGTGGCTCTGCCGCGCTGGGCTCGCTGGTTCCAGTCCACAGAACTGCTGTCGGGTGGGTTTGCTATCACCAAAACAACAAGCGTCACAGCGAGAGAGAGAGAGAGAGAGAGAGAAAAAAACCAGTGTCGAGCCCAACCTGTGATTCTACGTGGAATAAAAGGCGTGACAGCCCGGTTAAAATACAGCGCTAGGCTCGGGGAGACGTGGATGACACGATGCTAACGTTAAAAGCGACTTTCGACGGATTATTTCTTGGGGAAAAAGTCAAGAAGTTCCCACTTACCAGACCTGTCGCCATCAAAAAACTCTCTGGCATTCACTCGATGGGTGGGAATGAATGTCTCCAGAGGACGAATACTATTGGTGGGCAAGAACGTCAATACAGAACATTCTGGTATTCTATTGGTTGACGCTGTTGAGAAAAACACAGAAGGCGGCGCCACGTTTGTTGCTCATCACGTCATTGGATGAAAGTGCGTGCCTGTTATTGCCCAGTAACAGCTGATTGGCAATAACAGGAACAATACATGTTATTTTTCGTCTGCAATGTTGCAACTAAAGCAAAAAGAACTTGGACAAATGTCTCTCTAGATTCTAATGCTTGTTTTCTGTTGTGATTCAATCGCTTCAGCTGTCGAAGTACAAGATCTAGTGCGTGGACAAAAGAATGGCGATGAATGAAAAATGAATGAATGGTGAAGAAGTGAGTGAATGGACATCTGTGAACTGGTGGTATTTCCTTTGTTATATTTCCTATATTATGTCCTGCCGGGATGAAATTAAAAGCTGCATGGCCCAAAATCTCTCTGCACATGAATGATTGGAATTCAGACGTGATTATAATTACACCCCCTGGCCGCAGTAGTAGCAGTATTAACAATCTCTCCTCTAGTCTGAGTGCCCTATTAACCAATGTCTGTAAAGAGGCCTGTAACCCAGGAGTTATTTATGATTCTGAGCTGTGATTTGATGCTCAAGTGGCCAAGTGGTGCAATCCTGCTTTGCCCAACAGCTTAACTAAAATGAGATCATCCCTTTCTTTTACAGACTAGGTCATCCAGACTTGATTACTACAAGAGAAACCTACAAAGATTACAACTTGTGCAAAACACGTTTTAGAATTGATTGTAAGATTTTACAGCTTGTCTTTAAAGCATTGAACGGTCAGGCTAATGCCTATACCTGCGATCTGACCTGCGATCTGACCCTGAGATCCTCCAGCAGGGCCCTATACTAACCTTATGTTCATCCTACCTGGTTTATCTGCGATGAAGATGTTGTAGTTATCTTTCATAAAATGAAGCAGAATTTGCTTTATTACTGTTCATATGCATTGCTTATATATACGTTTGAATGATGTACTATTGCATGTTGGCTATTTCAGAGGTCTGTTAAGCAAGTGGCACAATTTTCAGACCCCAGTTAGCAACTTTTCAAAATAAAATCTCTGTAATTCTGCTCGATATAAAGCGTTACAGCTTTATATCAAATTTCTAAAGAGGAAGTGAATGTTGCTGCCATGATGGCGATCAGCATCCATGAATGTCTGTGTCAGTCTGATGTGGTGAAATAAATAATGATAGAATTATCAGAATAATCTGGTGGTGATTTTGACCTGCAGTTTGACAGCTGTTTTCATCTGATTCAACTCGGTCCACAGATTGACATTTAGCACATTGCCCCGCCCCCACTGACTGCTACAGAGCGCTGGCCAACTGCTTATTCAATTTGTATCAATATTGAACGTATCATGTGTCAAAATCTCCACTGCACTTCCTTGGGCCCTTAACAATATCAACCACATCTTCATCCCCCACTCTATCCTCTTTCAACCCCGTCTCCCAATCAAGTTCTTACCCTCGTAACCCCCGCCCACCCAACCACCTGCTCCCTTGACCCCATCCCTTCTCACATTCTCCAATCTATTGCTCCTGACCTTCCTCTTTTTCTCACCCATCTAATTAGCAATTCCTGGTCAACTGGCTGATTCCCTAACTCTCTTAAAGAGGCAAGAGTGAACCCGCTACTCATAGTATTAGGCTGAAAAGATGAAAGTTTCTCAAGATATGTGAGCCACAGACATACAGACAGACAGACATTTGTGCAATTAGTAGGCAAATTATTAATATTGTAACACTAATATGACACGAAAACTATATAAAAATGTCCTTTATTGTCATGAAAAGTGAAACATACAGTACTTTCATCCAGTATTATGGGTTCTGCCCTCAGAAATGACCAGTAGCCTACAACCTGCACAAAGGGGGGAAATCAATTTATAATGTTTAAATGTTAAAGCAGCTTCAAACAGTTGAAGCTGCAGGAAAGCACAGACAAAATACAGACTAATTATTCATTTTAGAAGAAGAGAGAGGGAGAGTCAGAGCGACTTAGATTCCTGTTGAAAGGGAACATCAGAATATGTGTTTCCATAAAGAAGAAGCTGTTGGCAGAGGTAGACAGCAATAATGAATGTCATAATTATAAATATATGTTTCACCGACACAAAAACAGACTTAAATTTGACATTAAAACACAGGAAAATCAATTGTCTCAAGACATTGCCCATAATGGCTGCAGTCTAGTGGGGTAACTTATCAAATTAAAGGTGGGTCTGTACATCAACAGTAAATACTCAGTTTCAAATTGTATAGCAATGTGTTGTATATTCTTACAAAACTATCAGCTATCTCTCTGACGATTCTTTTTGTTTTTTTGTTTATTTTCAAAAGGCTAACAGCCACAAACACTGTCCAACAATGATGTACATCTTATGAACACGTATTGAAGGGATTAAAATCTCATGATAAACAAAATGTGTTTTGTAAAAGTACTGCCAAGTCTACATTCTCTTGTGATCAAATATGTGAAAGATGCTATTTAAACACAGGATCAAATCCACTCCCTTTATAAATTGTTTATCCGTTCTCGTGTTGCGTTGCCTCGTGCTGTGAGTGTTGGTTCTCTTGCCAAAAAAAGAGAATATGACGTGTTTTACTCACAATTATCCAGTAAGAAATTTGCTTTGGCATCTGGTTTTAACAAACAATATTAAAAAATTTACAAACAATATAATACTGTGGGTGTAACGATAACACTGTGGGATATAAGGTGAGAGTTAACAAAAGTGTTCGGAATACAAATGAATAATGCATCTGACACTGACGAGTAAAATGTACACGTACGTCTTTTAGGTGAGTGAGTCGTGACAAATCGAAATTTAAAGAAGCTGTAAGCAACTCTGCTTTGGCTCACTTGTAGTCGTAACACTCTGTGGCAAACTCTGCTGAAATGAACCTCGTCTCATCTGGGAATCTGAAGCTGTTTGTTCTATTTATCTCATACACAAATAGCATCATGGGTATTCGCATTTCTTGTAAGAAAAGCCGTTTAAGTGACTACGGGGGGGAGAACCTCCATATAAGCCTTCTGTTTTTTCATCCACTGATTCATGGTCCATTGGAGCCATCTTATGCACTGTGTTGCTCAATCTCAGGGCTACTTCCAAACAGGGTGACCAGCTGCTCCTCATAGTTAGCAATGTTTCTCTTCATGATGTCCATGCACGGCCCCAGCAATCTCTCAAAGGCTTTGACATCCATGACTGAAAAACAAAACAAGACATAGCTCAAAGAGAGTTACATCAAATCTTAGGTGGTACAGTGGAACATTTGCGTGCTGGATTCAATATATAAATGATCATAAAGTACCCAAGCATTTCACGCTCCCCACAGCATACGCCGATGCAGCTCTGGGCTTGTTTGTGACAAGTGCCAACTCCCCAAAATACTGGCCCCTTGAACATGTGGCAATGTCCATCTCCTCTTCCTCCTGGTCTTTTTTCGTCTGGTAGGAAAAAAAGACACAATAACATACCAGAAAACACCACCGTTTTTTTTACACCTAAAAATGAAAGGGAGACCGTGCAAACATACCCTGCTTCTTTTCATGGTGATTCTAACTTGGCCAGACTCGACAATGTAGAAGGAAACCGCTAAATCCCCCTGTAACACAAGGCATTAATGTAATGTTAAATGAGTGGCTATGGGTTTTATAAATGCTCCATTAGAATATAAAATCAAAAGGGAGAGAGACTCTTCACCTGTGCAATAATCTGCTGTGAATCATTGAACACCTTGGTGGACAGAACATCTACAACCTTCATTCTCTCCGAGAGCTGTGAACGGGACACACATTGGGTTATCAGTGGATTCACTGTAAATGCATTAAGCAGTTTCCTTACAGAAAGCAAATCTTCTAACCTCTAATGATGTGAGCAGTGGTAGCGTTTCGATGAACGCCTCATACAGCTTTCTCTTCTTGGCGTTATTCTTCACTATGATCCTCCTGAATGTCAGACGATCCTGCAACAGAAATTTAAAGACGATTTCAAGACAATGTAAAAAGGAATATATTTTACTTTATTTAATCCTGTGGTACTAGGTTAATGATATGTTGTGTACATATGTTTGACTTGATGGATGGATGGACATATGTAAAAAATCTTGTTTTCCAATCAAAAGCTCTTATTATTTTTGATAACTCCTCTTGAACTAGGAGGTATAATACAGAATAATACAAAAAAATACACCTAATGGAATGGAAAAACAATCCAGAAGCTCTATTAAGTCAGGCACCATCATCTTTTTCAATATTGCACTTGTTTTCCTTGACTTTCTAAAATTAAGGATGACTGAGCAATGATTCTCTGGAAGCTTTTCACCATATAACTGAAATAAATCCACATTTTGCAGTAGGGGTCACTGTAAAGATGTTAAATAAGCAGAGAATCTCCTGCAAACAAGACACCACTCTGGACATTTCAACCATGTGTCATTCTGACTGTTTCAATATTAAATATTCAGAACTCTTCAGGTTTTAAGTAACTTCTGCGAGATTATTTAGCAATTTAGACACAAGTTATAACCAGCAACACAGCAGAGGTTCTAGCTGACATTACAAAAACAATCCCATCCAAACAAGCCAACACAGCTCTAACCTTGTGGTAAAGTAGTCAGAGTCAGTCCTATCTGAGCAGGCTGCCCCTAAATTACAGAGCATTTTAAATCAGACTACCATAGTGATAGTACTATTCGTTCAGAAGCTCCTAAGCAGTGCCATCCCTCATCAACCTGAGGGGAGTGTTAGTTTAACAGGGCTGGATTCTTGTAAACACACACAGTACAAGTTACCATGCAGGGGATTCAGCTGCAACCTGCCCAGTCTGCACAGACACGACATTACAAAGAGGTTAGTCACATTTTAAAAGGACACAACCTTCACTGAGTCATTAATAAACAAGCTGGGATTCAGTAGCAACTGAACATTCAAAACAACTGTCCTGGCCACAGTTCTTACAGTAGTTTGAATTTGTTGAAGGAAAAAGCCTTTGACTATTCACCCCAAACATCATCATCAAGCTTCATGATGGTGCTGGCAGCTCCACTTCTTTACATATTGGTAATTTCTAACAACTTAAATCATCAACCTAAATTCATCAGAGGTGTATGCTCACTAAAAAAGACACTTACAGATTCTTCATCTGAAAGCTGAGCTCTATAATTGCACCACAACATGATTTTAAAAGGTCTGTAGTTATATACAGGGGACTTCAGTGGGTTTTATTCAGTATGTAGTAGTATGTGTCACTAAGATGATATGATCTCACTCATGATGCCAGGTACCAACGCTGCTAAAGACGACCTGGGTGTTTACTGTAAATCCTGATGACAGCACAGCGTGTAACAAAAAGCTGAGCACGGAGCAAACTGTGCTCCTGTGTGAGGATTTAACTCACTAGGCACCAAAGGGCTCCAGGCGAGACAGCGACTATGGTGGCTGCCCTGGGGGTGTTGTACATCAGTGCTAGTTCTCCAAAGCTGCCTCTGTTGTCATAGCAGCCGACCAGCTTATCCATACCATCAACCTTCACGAATATGTTAAACTTCCCACTGAAAGAAAATACAAAAGCAAAATAATAAATCAAGTCCAGTCAGCAAGAAACATTGATTTTACAGAATATTTTAACAATATATTCATTTTCAAAACTATGTTTCTCACAACCAATGATCTGATTCAAGAGAAAGGGCTTTCCGGTCAAAATGTACCTTTCAAGAACATAAAAGTTGTCCCCGTCATCATGTTGATCAATAATGTGCTCCTCTTCTGTGCAGAACTTCTCAAACATGGCATCCAGCACCTGAGACATCTGTTCCTGTGTGGTGGTTACAGAGCAGCAGCGTTGAACAATCGCACGGAATGAACTCAGCATGCTGTTTTAGCTACTTAAAAATAATTTCAAAAATCATGCATGGTGCACTGAGCTGTGGCAAAAAGCTGCTGGCCTCAGGGCACGCTCTCCTTTGTGTCATTTAAGAGATGGCAGAGGACAAACTGGAGCACATGAAATAATCCACTCACTTCATCCAAATTCTTGAACAGAAGAATGTCCCTACATGCGTCCTGTAGTCTCTGTCTCTGCTCATCGGTTTTTGGGTGGGTGACCTGCAAAACAAAACACACACCTGTGTTGTTGGCCTGAGGGAACTTATACAGAATAATTATTCAAATCCAGAGCTACAAATCAGGATCCTGCCACATTCAAGAGAAAATTGACAGTAGAAAGTTGTGAGGTGGAACGCAGCCTACCCATGGCTCTTTATCCTCATCATCATCATCATCAGGATTGAATGCTTCAGCACACACTGCATGACATAAACAAATGTTCAGTTAGACAATACATGTTTAACCAACTTATACTTCTCAGAAGTGTCAGACCCATAATATGTAAGACATTATTTAATCATTGCAAATATTTAAACTCCTGTTGGTCTTATTCATTATATTTCAGACAATAATGTCTTAGATTTTGTTGTTAACTTGCTGATCTTGTATGGTAAATCACATATGGAGGATAACCAAACTTATCCCCAACTTCACTGGCTTTTTGCACGGGTTTAAAAATCATTACGAGACGCTTAGATTTATTGATAAGAAAAAAAATAACATGACTGTAAGAATATTTAATAATCTCTTTATGGAGGAATAATGTGAGATTTATATTTCCTTTTCTTTTTATCTATTTTTGTTTTGATTTGTCTTCTGTCCTCTATTGTCGTTGTCTATGTAATACTATGGTTTTTTTTTATTTATTTAAATTAAATTTTGCATCTACCTATCTGTAAAGAGAACATGTCTGCTGTTTTGTAAAAAAAAATTAAAATACTACCACACTTTAGATCGAACCAGTACTTAAAATGTCTGTGCCCTCTTATACATTAGTCTTATTGTTACTGATCAATATCTATTTTTATTGTCATTATTTTATCAGTTATTATCAGTGTAATTGTTTCAATGTGTGTGATTTGAAACCTTTCTTGACCGGTAGTTGCAGTAGCCTGTTGCTCATATTGCAATTTCAATGCCTGTCAAAGGTCTGTGAGGACTTTGCTATTGTAATAAACTTTACACTGACCATCTTTGGGTAAATAAGACAGTGTGTATGGGCACTGCAGTAGCAAGGTGTTTATCACATAACCGTGATGGTCACAGTTGGACTCATAGCCAGGCAAACCTTGCTGCATGGAATACCCTGCTCTGTCTAACACCAACATTTCAACCATTCTTTCTCTGGCCAATTTTTTTTTAAGTCTGCTGGCTATTTGTCTTTTGCAGAGGATATTAATTTCCCATCTGAAATGACAAAAGGTAAGAAAGAATCATGATTCAAGTGCAACTGAATATTTTCACCTCCTTATCCTTTCTAACGTGCAACCATCAATTCATCTTCCCACTTTTTATTTAGTGAAATGCAACATAACATGTTACCCTTGATTAGACACTTTACTACAATGTGTGAGGAGACAGAATTAACCAAAAGGGGGCTAACATCGCATATAATATAATATACAATGTGGCAGAATAAGGTAAATACAAAATAAATAAAAGGAATGCAAATGTATTATATTTGTGTGTGTAAGTCAGAGCTTTTTTTTGTGTGTGAGTGTGTGTCTGAGACAACCATGAGCCCTAATTCAACAAAGTTGTTTTTATGCTACAACCTTACTATAACCATGACGAAGAGATTATTAGAAGTCGTACATTTCCGTATCTCCCCGTCGTTTTCACGCAGTGATATTATAAACAAGAATTGATACAAAGCGCTTTTACAAACTCTAATTAATCAACACTGTTAGAATAAACCAAAGACAGTGAGACAAGACAGATGGAAAAATACTTCAGTCCAGCTCATACTGGATCAAATCTGACGCAGCCTTCATGCTCATGTGTCAAACAAGTTTTATACGGTACGTTTCCAACACTCACACAGTCCAGAGTTCTCCTCTTGACAGAGAAGGCTTTTAACTGGCTGCTCAGACAGGAAGCAAAGGACAACTCACCTGATGCTCTTCTGATGAACCGGTTTATGACTGGGGCTGCAAAAGCATAGAAATATACAGTTAAATTTCACCATTAAGTTCATGTTTCTTCCAGTAACATAATTATTACTGGTAATTATCAGTTTATTGCTGCATCTACAGGGGCACATGTGCAGCAGAGAGTGCCAAGCCCTTAAGGATCCATCTTCATTTGGGTAAACCCAGAATAAGGACGGTTGCTTTGAAGCTTGTCTGCCACTTTGAATCTAATTTGAATTAGAATAACACATTTAGATGTAAAACAAGTCCAAACCTATGAAATATACATAAGACAGGAGGTGACATTCATTAATGGTGTGCCAGCCAGCGTTTACCGGGAACACTCATTGAAAATATCATCATGACAAGACACTGGAGTTTTGATTGGTACACAACTGTGACTCAAAAAATACTAAAATATATAATTTGATGATAGAATAAAGACGCCTTATGTAATCATTGCAGCCAGCCTTGAGGACCCCACCGCTCATTGGGATGCTGTGTCAGAGCTCTGGGTTGCTATGCTACTTGCTGCACCTTCACTGGCTATTGTGATGAAAATGAGCAGTTTATGAAAACATCCCATCACATAACACCATGACATCCCATTAGAGGTTTAGGTCCATGTCTTTGTCTGCGATTTGTCTTATTTTGGGATGTATAATCGGGGTATAGGCCCATCCGGCCTGCAACTGAAAAATAACAAATGGTGCAAGGTGTTACTTTAAATAGGGAAGAAATCTCCGGTTGCCTTTGATCTTGCAGCTATTTTAAAGGCTGTCCCTCTTTTAAAAACGTGTCTGCACAGATGGAGGGCAAGACATGTTCACTCGGCATCATTCAGCCTCTGTGACCATATATGGAAAATGACAGCGCCGTGGTGGTGGTGGATGCAAGGTGGAGAAGAGCTGGAGCATCACTGCGCTCAATGTGTCCCACATCATCCCCAGCGATACATGCTCACAATACGAATCAAAGCAAGATCATCCACCTTCCCATTCGCCATCTTCTCGAAATCTAGTCTCCTACCTATGAATTCCTCGTCATCGTCGTCCTCCTCCTCCTCCTCCTCTCCGTTCTCCGAGTCGATCTGCATGGCTTCGTCAATGAAGTTGACCGCTTTCCCAGGTCTCGGGGCCGAATTCTGGTCATTGCCACACGAGGCCTCTTTGGTCTCCCGGTCCTTCAGCTGGGTGAAGTACTGCAGCGCGAACTCGAGCAAATCCCTGGGCTGGCTCCTCAACACTTCCACGGTAAAGCTCTGTAGCAGCTCCGTCAGTCCTTCAGGAATTTCTATACTCATTCCTGTTCTCAGTCTATGGATGTGGACTAAACCGGTTTGCTGCGATCTCCGTTTGTGAGTTAAATCAAAGGCACACAAGCATGCACGCAAAGATCGGATGAAAAAAAAATCAAAGCCAGCGGATCGTAGCAGACGGGTGTAGTCAGACCACCCAGTCAGTCAGCAGCAGGCCATCAGCATCAGCGGCGGATCCTCGCTTTTTCCTTCAATGAAAATGGCTGTGGGTTTTTGGTCCAAGCATCATCTTCTGCTGCTGCTGCTTCTGGCTACAGGAAACCCACGCATGTGACCCAGGAAACCATGGCAACCACCTATCCAGGGATTGCGTATGAGCAGCAGCGGAATCGGCAGCCAGTCGCAAAATACAAATGAGAGAAACCCTCGGCTTTCATCAGTCACACACCGATTTTCACTAAGAGAGATGAGACCGAGAGGACAGAGCGGGTGTCCATATTATGTGAGTTGCATATGTCTTGTTTTGGGGCCATGATAATGTTTATTCGCACAGGCAGAAAATGTCTTACATATGTCCTAAAAAATCTACTTAAGAATAGAAAATGTGGTGACAATGTACATGTAAAATATATAGCATATATAGTGTGACGTGTATATTATTAATCATTTATAAAAAAAGATCAGACTGGTACAAATTATAACTAATGAATAAACAGCTTTGCACTGACTCTGTAACTAAAGCAATTATTATTCATTTTATTCATAATAGCCTTAGGACAAGGGGTTATTATAAAGGGACAATCCCTTTATAATAGTGTCAGGACATTATAACTCATTTCTTATTCCAGAGAGAAAAAAGTGGATGCTGCAGGACATTAGAAAGGAAATTTAGTGAAAATACTATTTTTGACTTTTTTTAAATGTGATGGTAAACACATATATATATATATATATATATATATATATATAAATGGGGTTCCACAGCACACTGCCACTGGATCCGTGAAAGTTTCCAGATTCATCCATTAAAATGATCATGATGATATATTTTCTGTGTTGACGTGGTGAAAATATTTTTAATGCATGTCTAATATCTTGCTATGACATTTCTCTTGTGTTCTTCGTTCACATAAGTAAGTGTAAAAAATATAGGTTGAGTCAAGTTATTCAAAGGGACATGAGACGGTCCCTGAGTATATTTATAGGGGGTCCTTGACTGAGAAAATATTGACAGAAAACCTCTCCATCTTCATGTGTGGCCTTAAACCTGTAAAACCCGTAACTCTCTCCAGCTCTAAACTGTAACTTTAAAGTTCTCATGTTACACAAAACAGCCCTTAAACAAATCACAGTTGATCCGAAGTGCGAAAGTGAGCAATAACGTATAACCCAGAAGAAATAGTGGATCAGATTTGAATGAGATTCATTCAAAAGCCTGTATGAAAAAGTGATTTAAAGTGAAAGAAGCCCATATGACATCACCAGAGCATTTAATCCTGAATTGTAGGATAGAGAGAATCCGTGGATCTGAAGTTTGTGAGTTGTTTGGGACACTGGTGCAACTGGTAATGTATACCGAAAAAATAAACTACACTGCTAAATGTGCAACAACCTTATTGTATGTGGGCCACATGGTTATTATATGCTTATTATAACCTTGTTGAGAAGAAACTTGCTATTATTACATTTTTATATCTACTGTTTATATCAATCCTCTGTGCCTCTGTGGCTCAACTATGAGACCCCTCCCCCCGCTGTGTCCCATATCTGTCCCCCTTTATTAAGAAGGCACAACATTCTCTCATTCAGGCAAACGCATGCCACGTCCACGGAGTGACTTTTGCTAATATTTCTCAAACTCTCCATTCAAAACTGCAGATTTCCTCTGTGAACAGTCCAACACAGGGACTTTATCTGGACATGTACAGTAAGCTACAACCCCGTCCCGGCATCGAGTGTAAGAAGACATTAGAGACAGTTGTGATTGGAGAACAAACACAGTGCATCAGTCGTGCTCACTGAACCGTAGATCCCGAAGATTGTTTCTGCTTTGTGCTTCTCAACAGACCATTGGAGCTTTAAGCTGTGCAATTACTACACTTCAAAATAAAGTGAATCATCTTTAGGCTGCAAGAACACTGGATCGGTCACTTGATGTGGTTAAGTAATGCTCTCCGTTAATATTTGGAATAAGGCTCAGTATTTATATATTATAACAGGACATATTCAATTTGCTGTATTTGACATGTTGATGACAGCATTTATTAGATACACTCAGTTTAATGTTATCTAACACAACAGTCAAATAAATCATTTAAATTTCTTTCTTCTGTTTGTAAAGCTTCCTGCAGAATAATACAATACAATTCATCATCCTGTGTGTTTGCTTATTCTCAGCAGCTGATACCTGCTACAGAGGCAGCTTCTGATACGTCTGGACATCTCCTTTCTCAATTGTCTCTGGTATGAAGTGCACATCTAGTGTGTTCATTATAAATGTATTTAGACAGAGCTGATTATGATCAGGGTGTTGTTTTTTTAATCCTGGTGTCAATAATTCACACGTTTTAAACTCAAATCATAAGTGAGGAATAAAACCTCCTCACTTACACGATGACTTGTAAAAAAATACTGTCCTTAAAGATAAAGTGAACATGAATATTTCGATTATATTTCAAAAATTGTGGTGAGCTAACTGAGAACAAAGAGTTATTGCCTCACTTTGTTTGGTTTTGGGACAATGTGAAGCCACATGGCTGAATATTGTCACTACTCTGAAATAAATAAAACCAGTATTGCACCAAAAAGTAAGAAATCTGATATTTTAAAATCAATTGTGCCACTAAACCTCTACTGCATATTTGAACTAGTCTGCCAATTCAGATTCTAAAAAGTGACACACTGACACTAATCTTTTTCTGCCATTCATATTTTCAAGAAGAGAGTGACTGTGCCACCTGCTGGACATGGCATGGTATTGTACAACCTTGTTACATTACATTATATTTTGTCTTTACATGATCAGTTCTGATTAATGTCTGGTCTTCATATACACCAGATTGATAAACACCTACAACCTTACCAAAGTGTTGCTCTATAAGGAAACATGCATTAGATCAATGTGAGAGAAGGTGCACATCAGTCATCAGGACATACCAACCAATCTTAACAGTTTTACCCTGTGGCATATATATGTGATATTACACAAGAAATGTAATGTGAAACCTCACTTTGGCTGGTGGCAATTTTTATTATTCTGTGAACTATGCAACCATAGAATGACTTGAATTAAAAACAGTTATAGGTATATTTTAAGATGCCTGTATCACACATTTTGGACATTTTAAATAGTACAAAAATATTATACTTTGTTGCAAAAACCTTTGCAAACATTCTAAGTTTAACAGCAGTAACTCCCACTGAACAGTAGATACTAAGTCGATATAATATATCAGATTTCAGAGGTGATACCAAGCCACATAGATGCTGCTGATGCGGTTGATGCATCAACCATGCAGTACACATTGTATTCATGACGATTACCTGTGACAACAATGACCCTAACAATTCCCAGATGTAAATAGGGTTAGTTTTGATGATAGTTTTCTTTTATCATTTTTGAAAGTGATGGCAAGTAAACATGATCTTTCTGTTAACACAATATATCTGAATCTGCAAAGGTGTGAAACTGAAGTGCAACAAGAAAACATACCACAGTAAAATATAAAATAATAATTCGTCCTCGGTTTCTTCCACAATTACAGCTTTTCTCTTCCTGCTCTTGCGTAGGCACGTAGCAGCCGCAGATACGCGTACAGCAGTGGTCCGGCTGCCTGGCTGGACAGCCCATAGTACCATCAGAAATAATGAACCACGTGAACCCAACATCAAGGCTGAATGTGTTCGTTGTCAGGGTAACACAAGGTGCATGAAGTGGTGGACTGACGTGGTGCAAACATTTCTATCCTAACTTAGCGATGATGATTGTGACAAATGATAATTGAAGTTTGAGGAAGTATCGCAGCAGATTTAGATGTAATGTCAATCGCTTGTTGATAAATGTTTTTTATATACAATAACCCCTGGCAAAAAAGACGTGTAGGATGTGCAATGATTAAAATATTAGAGAATATTTCATAGCAATAATTTCCACAGAATAAACCAAGACTCATAACCAAGAAACAGCTTCCTTCCTGTGTAAGATTTGACAGTATTACCCTCAGCATTGTATTGATTTTGCAATCTGAAAACAATGATTAGGTCTCTAGGGTTTGTGATCATCTTATGTTGCTTTTGATTGACAGCAATGTTGCTTGCTCTGTCTTTACTTCTGAAAACATGTCATCTACACTTCCAAGTCAGGTCGTTCACCTACAGTGCATTTCACAAAAAAAAAAAAAACTGTTGCTCCTTTTTTCCAGGAGATATTTATTCGATCAAGAGACAGGATCGCATCTTTCCATAAACAAGTCAGTTAAATATTAACAAATTTACAGTCATGAGGAATGTAAAATAAAAAAATAAACAAACAAACAAACAACGCCCGCCCTTAAAAAACCCAAACCCCGAGGACCCCTCCCAGGATAACGACCACAATGGCACTGGAAAAACTGTCCAGCTCCATTGTTAACGCGCTCTTCCATTCAGTGCTTCACAGTTCTTCTTTGTTAGATTTTGTCTGCAGAGGAACAAAATCAAAGTGATGAGTAAATATTCCAGAATATGAATTCTTTACATCGTCCACATGCCACAATTCTATTTAAGTGCTCTCACCGTTTCTTCATCGTCATCGTCATCTACGATGTCATCTTTGTCTTCAGAGTCGTCCTCGGCTGGCTCCTCCTCTGGCTCCTCCTCTGGTTCTTCTTCAACCTGTAGAACAGTGACATGATTTTAAACACAAGTATCACTAAACAGACAAACCTATTTTTACACTACTGGGCAAAATGAAGTAGATGGGGTTTGCATAAGACAAAGGGAAAGTAGACACTGCTTAATAAAAATCAGACACAAGCGGTTCACTGGCTCTGGAGGAGATGACTTGAAACTGAAACTAGAAACCATTTGCTATGCATATGCAAAGTAACCCAGTGTGTGGCAGCTGGCATTGACTTGCCTGTTCATCCAGAGGTACATTCATGCTGAGTCGAAGCATGCGCTCTATCCTGTCTCCGTAAGACTTAGTGTCCACCAGCTGGTAGCCTGAGCGCAGCGTGGCCGTCTCAAACAGAACCATGGCCAGATCTGATGCAGTCTGGTCCTCAGCGTCATCCTGAGGGACAAAGGGAAATACATTATTGATTCTCTGCATGGATAGGAAGATTTTTATTCAGATTATTAATTCAACTACCATGTTCCCATATGAGATGTGCAGTGTATTTTATTGTATTGCTTGATGAGAAACATGACTATGCTTTTCTAAAAGCAACACATTATTTTCTAAATCACATTATATGGCACAATTAAAATAGTTAAATTATAGTGGTAAAACTTACATTGACTCTGTTGAGCATCTGCTTGATGAGAGGGTGTTTAGGGTTGATTTCTAATGTTTTCTTCTGGCTGGCGTAATAGCTGAGGAAGAGAGAGAGGAATTACTATACAAACTTAAAAAGTCAAGCTGACCAAAAACATCTCCTAGATTTAGATTTCACAACTGTGACAATGAGCATATAGTGTTTGAAAGCAAATATCATCAATACTAACTTTGTGGAAATGTCTTTTCCTGTCTGGTAAGCTTGTGCCTTCATGATCCTCTCCATGTTTCCTGACCAGCCGTACTGACTGGCAACCAGAGCGCAGGGTGAGTTGGTCAGCCTCTGAGAGAGGATGGCCTTCTCAATCTGTGGGAAAGACGCCAGGATATGAAATAATGAGGCTGAGGGAACAGACGTAACCAAGCAACTGCAACCAAACTATCACTTCAGTGGCTGCAACTCATTTACCCATGGTCTGAATTTGAATAACTGAATCTCTACCTTGTCCTTCAGGGCCTTGTCCTTCAGCCAAGTGGTAAGAGGCTCAAAGTTCTTCTCCAGGGTCTCCCTCTTTTCCTTGGCCATGTCGCTCTCGTCGAATTTGATGCCCTCCTTTGCCACGTTCTGGAAACGTTTTCCATCAAACTCGGGCAACGCCTGAACGCAGTACTCATCCACAGGCTCAGTCAGGTAGATAACCTCGTAGCCCTTTTTCAGCAGCCTCTCGACGAAAGGAGAAGCCTCAGCCTGAAGAGGAAAACAGTTCATTAGTGGTGTGATTCCTTCTTGGAATTTACAATATTTAGTTTTGAATTGTTTTTATCATCATTCCAACTCCCTTCTCACCTCTTTCCTGCTGGTTCCAGCCATGAAGTAGATCTTGTCCTGCTTCTCCTTCATGCGCTCCACATACTCCTCCAGGCTGGCCAGGACTGTCTCACTGTTGGAGGTCTGGAAACGCAGCAGTTTGGCCAGTCGGGTCCTGTTGGAGTGATCCTCAATGACACCCAGCTTGATGTTGGTTCCAAACTCCTTCCAGAACTTATCGTTGTACGTCGCCTCTGCGATCTTCTTGATCATGTCCAAAGTCTTACGCACCAGTTTCTTACGAATCACCTGAACCCAGACAAGATAAGCAATTCATTCTTTGACAGTTTCCACTTATAATAAATGTAATGGTTTGTGATATTCACATTTTACTTTAATTTAGAACTTTTACTTTGGTCCCCTTCTTTTCCCAGACTTCTAATTTGAAATATGCTAAATAAATGTTTGTGTTTCCATGATTAAAAGACCAGATAAATACAAAATGTGACATTTATAATTAAAGAGAAAAATAAGTGGAATTGAGATGTATTCATTTTAGCTGTGAGGCTCACCTTGAGCAGTTTGTGCTGCTGCAGAGTCTCTCTGGACACATTCAGGGGGAGGTCATCAGAGTCAACCTAGAAAAATAAATATACATTTATCACAATGCTGGCGCCATTACATCAATGTCTGTCCAGGTCATAATAGTACACTACTCTGCCATAACATTAGCATTAGAAATCACTTACCACTCCCTTGACGAAGTTCAGGTACTTGGGCATCATGTCGTTGAAGTCGTCTGTGATGAAAACTCTTCTGACAAATAGCTGTGACAGAAAGAGACATTTATTTACAAATGGAGCTGATGAAGCTGATAAATAATTTGGAGTAATGTTGGAAGCTTTTGCTTCAGTCTTAATTATAACTCATTGCTGTTAAATCTGTTGTTTTGACTTGAGTTTTATTCACAATTGTGTTGTTATTGTAAATTTGAATCTTGCTAAATCGTTTGAGTGTGTTTTAATCCTGCTATGTGAATGAGTTTGGGCTTCATGTTTGTATGGAAAGTCCTTAATACCATCCTTTAAGCACATAAGATCCCTTAAAATGAAGACTGAATACTGTACGAGTCACATACCTTGATGTAGTCGTTCTTCTTGGAGCCGTACTCGTCAAACAGGCCGCGGGGAGCTGAAGTGGGCACAAAGAGGATCGACTTAAAGGTGACCTCACCCTCAGCTGTGAAGTGGATGTGAGCCAGAGGGTCATCGCTGTCCTGTTGGAAAACAAAACATTTGTTTGAGTAACTTATATTTAACACTTGTTGAGTCTTCAATGCACATGCTCAATCTACACTGAGGTACAACATAAGAGTTACTGATGAGGTATTTACCTTAGAGAAGGTCTTGTAGAAAGCATTGTATTCATCCTCCTCAACCTCCTTAGCTTGTCTCTGCCAGATGGGCTTGATATCATTCATCAGCTCCCAGTCCCACACGGTCTTCTCAACCTACAAAAAACACGATAAAACATTTTCAAAAATAGCCCACAAATATGCATTTTCAAACAATAAGATCAATTTATTTACCAATTTACATCAACAACTACTTAATGAACATCCTACCTTCTTTGTCTTTGGTTTGTCTTTGTTCTCTTCCTCCTCTTCTACCTCAGCCTCCTCTTCAGGTGTCTCTTTCTCTGGTTCCTCTGTTGCCTCGGCATCTTCCTCGATGGGCTCCTCAACTGTCTCAGTCTGGCATGTAGAGAGGTAGAGATGAAATGCCACTTCCATATTTGCAAGTTTCCTGATAGAGCTATACCTGGGATCAAGTCTGAGTCAAAGTGTGGAAGGAAATGTCTTACCTTGCTGGCCCAAAGGTAGATGGGGAAGTTGATGAACTGAGAGTATTTCTTGATGAGGTTCTTGATGGTCTCAAGCTCCAGATAGTCTGAGGCCTCCTCTTTCAGGACGAGCCTGCGGTCAGAAAGAAGATGCGCAAGATTCAATTTCACAGTCAATAGTAATCTAACATTTGAGACTAGAGTAGTAACATGAGAATAGCATTGAAGGTTTGAGTAAGTATAATGGTTCCATGTAAATTGTAATGAATGGACATTTAGAGAGTACATAGATTAGATTTGGGAACAGAAAGGGGGACGTGCAATCTGCTATTAGACTGGAGGAACAGCAGTTGATAATGACATCAAAAACCTTTAGCAAAAGGAAAAACAAGTTGTTAACGTACGTGATGGTGGTTCCTCTGCCGAGCGTGTCCCCGCGGGGGTCCTCGACGACGGAAAACTCATTGGAGTCAGACTCCCAGATGTGCTGAGTGCCATTGTTGTGCTTTGTTGTCACAATGACCTTGTCAGCAACAAGGAAAGCGGAGTAGAAACCCACACCAAACTGGCCAATCAGCTCTGAGCTGGACTCTGCCTCAGTCTGCACATCTGTCATCTTGCTGAGGAACTCGCTGGTGCCGGACTTGGCGATGGTGCCCAAGTTCTTCACCAGCTCTTCTTTGGTCATTCCAATACCAGTGTCAGTGATGTGTAGCATGTTCTTCTCTTTATCAGACTGGAGATGGGAAGAAGACAGACAAATTACCAACAATGCAAGGGCTGTTTACATCAATACTATAGGCTGCATCATACAGTAAATGTACACACTTTTATTTTGATGGTCAGCTCTTCATTGGAGGCCATTGCATCTTCATTGGTGAGAGACATCAGGCGAATCTTATCTAGAGCATCTGAAGCATTTGAAATCAGCTCCCTAAGGAAAATCTGCAACAGATAAAACACATAATTTAGTCTTTACTGTCAGACATAATAGAAAAGAGGTTATTTTGCAATATTTCCAACAGTATTTCAAACATGTATTGTTTATTCCTGCTCACCTCCTTGTTCTTGTAGAGGGAGTTGATAATCAGCTTCATCATACGGTTGACTTCCGCCTGGAAGACATGTTTTTCTGACTTTTCTCTTATATCCTTAATCTGAGCTGCATTCAGCCCATCCAGCTGGATAGCCTCCTCCTCTCTGAGGACACAGATGTACACACAGGTTAAAATCACAGTGCACAAGAACTCCCCGCTCTAGGAATCAATAACCAAGTCAAAGGCCAGACACATGGTTCCCTGGTCTTAACAAGGGGTGTGTATTAAATCCTGCAAAGCTTGGCCGCCACAAACAATTCCAAGGTTTGCTCTGAGCGTTTGTGTGCACAAGCATGGTCACGTCGACCTTGTGCTGTTAACTTAAGGTTTAGTCGACCTTCTCTGATAAAGACACCGGCAGTGCATTCAATAGGCACATTATGAAAAACAAATATTCCAAAACAAGTACCACCCACCTCTGCACCACCTCATCATCGGTCCTGGAGCCATCCCTGCTTTTACCCAGGTCCTCCTCTACTATGCCATCTACGTCGAGTTCATCCTCTGCCTTCACAGCAGCTGCAGAGGGACAAGACAGTTGTTAGAAATATAAGAAAGACACACTAATATTTGCAGATATGGCTGGAGAAATGTCCAGGATGTCAGGTTTTTCTCAATGAGACTGAAACGCTACAAAGACACGTTGAAAATCACTACATAAGTAAGACGGGATGTTAGGAAGGCTGGCTTTTATAGGCTAAAATATGGATGTGTATGGATGTAACAGCATATTAGCTAGCTTCAGACCGCTTTTACATTCGTGGTGTTGCAGCTAGAAACTTCTGGTAAGGCACTAATGAAGAACAGATACTGGCGTTGCTCTGTGAAATGAGTGGTAGACGAATAATTGAGAAATATAGTTGACAAACGGACGACATTGAGCTCGGGAAGTGGACATATTTAAAAGCTGCAGTCACGAGTCACAAAGAGAAGCAGAGCAGAGACGAAGAAATGTAAGTTAGCTCGCTAGCTAACCCCGCTAGCTGCAGTTCTGGGGTAATAGAAAGATAAACGGGAGATAAGAACGTTTCCGCTACTCACCGAAGGCTAAGAGGGCGAAGAGCAGCGCTGGGAGCCAGACTCGTTTCATTTTTGACTGACGACGTGAGCGTGGAGCTGCTGTGAGACAAAAGCCGGGGAGCAGCGCACGCAGCTCAGCCTTTAGCTCGGAGACTGACAGGCTGCCTCTCCCACAGCAGCGGCCCACTCCGTCAGACCCGGGGCGGCCGACCAATGGCTGCGCACCACGCACAACCTCCCGCCAATCAGAGCGCAGCACACGGCACGCGTCGCCCAATCGCCGTCTTCAACATAAGTCGAGACCCGAAAATCGTGGCCCGACACCATTGGCTAAGAATGACTGATCAGCACATCACTTCCCGAAAATTTACCTCTCATCGTGGTGATACAGATCTTGGTCAACACGTTGGTTGAACTTTGATTTTCTTCTGCGGGGTCACAGCAAAGTGACATGAGGATGTTTGTGTTGTGGCTGTGACTCCACCATTCTTCTGTCTCTATTATCTTTCCTGTAGCCCTTATTGAGACATACATATAGTCATATATATATTGCTCTATACCTCTTTATATACAGTCTATGCTCTATAAATGTGGATTCATTTTGATAACCATTTTATGTGTAGCCTTTTTTGTTTTTGCTGCCACTGTACTGTGGGTTTTGAAAAGTGCTCTGTAAATAAAGTGTATTGTTTTTTCTTTTTTTTATATTACAAGTCATAGTATATGAGGATATGATCACACATCAGCTCCACCTCTCAGGGAGACACTGCTCATTTAGTCAGATTAAAAAGCAAACAGCGTACGATCCATCTGAGATTATGGCATAGTAGAGTCACATGTGAATAGATAAGGACATAATATCATCAAATGTGCACATACTGTTTGCTCAACCTGTCTCAGGAGATCCAGGACACAGGTGTCGAGTAGCCGCTATTGTTACACTTCTGGGTGTGCGTGTGTGCATGTGTGTGTGGTCCAGGTATTACTGGAGTTGTGGGGACCTAAATTTGACTTCCTTATGGATACAAGAAGAAATGCAAATCATTAAACATGAAGGTGAAGACATGTAAGGTTAGGTTAAGTTTGAGGTTTGGGTTTGGGTTGGAAGTAAGGTCAGGGTTAGGGTTACGCAAGTAGTAACTATGGTTGAGGTTAGAGTCTCCAGTATATCAATGTAATGTCCTCTGAAGTCACAGAAATACAACTCTGTGTGTGTGTGTGTGTGTGTGTGTGTGTGTGTGTGTGTGTGTGTGTGTGTGTGTGTGTGTGTTTTAAATTCTCCAGTTTATTGAAAAAGAGAACTGCGTTGGAGAAAAATTTTGATCTACATGAACACAGCTGAAGTGCATTATCAAAATTTTGTTAGGCCTTCAACTTTTTAGTTTTTCTGGAGCTCGTTTGCTGTAAAGTTTTATTTTTTTAATCAAGATCCTGTTCATCTCTGTTATTCTATCGTAGCAGGACTGTATGCTGCAACCATCAATTATCTATACTATCAATACATCTGACAGTTTTTTGTAATTACTGATTTTTGGTGATTAAAATGTCAGAGAATAGTTATATATGCTGCAGATTGTTCCCTCAAAAATAAATGTAGGTATCAATGTAGATTTTTTTCCCCCTGACCACCGGTTAAAACTAAATAAATAGTGAGTTTACAATCAGGGGAAAAAGTATTCGTACTGCGCAAAAAATGAAATCTATGAAATCATGAAATCATCTAGCACATGATGATGCATTCAGCATTTTGCTCAAGCTTCCAAGATGGACAAGTACAAGTCACATGTTTATCGCTATAGCAATGTCCCCACCTTTCAGGCTTTACTGAGGAATTTTATGTATAAATTAATGTTTCCATTAACTGACTCAAAAAATATGATCATAAGGACTTTAACTAGGACACCTGGTACTCATGTTGTTTTTGGAAACACTGGGGAAAAAAGTCTGGTTATGTTCAAATCCCTGTGGACTGAAGTGTGAGGATTGTATTTCAATATTTTTGTTCTGTATTTAGTTATCTATTCATTTTATTTTATATTTTAAGCTAATATGAGTTTGAAGTAAAATATTGTTTTCCACTCAATATTTGCTTAAAATCGGTTTAAACAAGTAATCAATGATAAGTATGATTACCAATAACTTTTAGTAAATACAAATATATACCTAAAGGATGTGAATACAGCAATTTACAGTGAAAAATACATATTCTAAATAGTACCTGAAAAATAATACTAATACAAAATTGAATAAAACTCTTTACTGGATAAGGCACATTTTTGAGTTTAGGGGGCTTCATTAAAAATATTAGTATATTATATTAAAATGTATGAATCTTTTCCAGTTTCCCAGCTAAAGACAAAGTGGGACTAAGCTTTTGAAATAAGATCATCAGAGGCTCTGGAACATCCTATTATTATTATTATTATTATTATTATTATTATTATTATTATTACAACCGCCTCAGCTGATTAGTGGAAAAGCAGGAAGCGTTTCTGTCTGCGCATCAGTTTCTGAGACGCTGATTGGCTGTGACGTTGCCACACACGGACGTGACGTAGTGCGGTGACACTTTGGTAACATAGGAGCTCAGAGCCACATGCATTCTCCCGGGATTTCACAGTGACTCTCTCCCCGGGCCCCCTCTCGCAGCTCACTGACATGGCGCCCCTGTCCCTGTCCCTGTCTTCCCTCCTCAGACACGGGGAGTGTCTCCACAGGACCGCCGTCTTCTGTAGCGTCCTGCAGGGCTCACACCAGCGGCCCTGCTCCTCCAGCTCCCGCTCATGGAGACGGAGTTTCGGTTCGGTCCCGCTCGGAGTCGGTCGGCTCCTGTCACGGCAGCAGCAGCTGCTGCACGGAGCCTCAGTGTGTCGCAGCAGCTCCTCTTCAAACGGGCAGGACATGACGGAGAGACTGTGGTCTGTTTACAATCAGACCAAGAAGCAGACGCAAGGTGGGAACTCTGATAAGAAACCTCATGTAGACACAGCACTGTTGCTGTCTTATAACTCTGTCATGACTCATGTTTCCAGCTCACTAATGCACCAGCTAATTCCACAGACTTCATGTCAGCAGCCTTTCGAACAACAAACCCACATGCCACACACTGTAGCTACAGACTACGATGCTTTAGGTGGGATGGGCAGATCTGCAGCAACCTGTAAACATAATGCAGCAGCCATGTAAACAGATCTGCCTTTGGGAATCCTGCAACAAGCACATTTAGTTGATTCAAGTCTGCTGATGTGTCTGCAGGTTGTTACGTTACTCTACTCAGTAGTTGCTGCAGCTATATATTCTGCAGTAGGGGGGGAATAGCAGGATACTATCTCATGAATCAGATATATTGTCATATCAATTATTTGGCTACGATGGACTAACAAAACACAGTAAAATAGGATACAATTATGGAAATGTAAATTTGTATATGCAAGGAATTCAAAATAGAGAGACAAAACAAGAACTTACCCAAATATTATTAAAAGTATTTTGCATGAAAGGTGATCACAACAACACAACAAACCTTGTATAGTGAAACATACCTTTATAATGTCCCGTATCTGTTGAAATAACTATTATTTTGTCTCTCCTGGGAGAGTGTGTGAATTGGAATTAAAAAATGTGCTTGCACCTAAAATGAGCAGTCGGTATAAAATGCTTATTAGTAAGTGTTATGATTTTTTTTTTTCTTGAGAACAAAAATGGACGACATCACAATTTGCACCTCACACACCTCCACAGTTTTACTTTCTCTTGCCCAAAGTTTACAACCAACTAATCCATGAGTGCGTATAATCTTTAGAAAGTTGTGTTTCTGCTCTGAACATTTCCATCTCCATCAACAAACATCGTTATCAGATGAACTTCCTTCCTGTTAATTAAGATATGTACAAATCCTGCAAAACTGCCAAGTAACCTGTATCGTTTCTCTCTTTTCAGATATGATCCCAGCCATTTGCGCCAACTCCGTCAACCCCAACACCATTTTTGCAAACAACGAGATGAGCCTGCGAGACATCGAGATCTACGGCTTCGACTATGACTATACCCTCGCCTTCTACTCCAGCCACCTCCACACCCTGATTTTCAACATAGCCCGGGACATTCTAATCACTAACCACAGGGTGGGTGCAGTGTTTGACTCTTTGCAACCTGTAACTTCAAACACATTCTTCTACCACATGCAGTAAATACAGGAGGACGATACATTCCTGTATGTTTTTCAACTTTTGACTTTTTCCCTCTGTGCATTAGTATCCAGAGGCTCTGCGGAAGTATGAGTATATTCCAAATTTTGCAGTGAGAGGACTTCACTATGATGTGCAAAAGGTAAGAAGGTCTTTTTTTTTTTTTGTCCAACTAAAAAAAAACAGAAACATGTGTTTAAAAAATATTTTGCATATTTTTATGAAAACCCTTTTGCTACAGGCGCTGCTGATGAAGATAGATGCTTTTCACTACATCCAGCAGGGAACTGTATACAGGTATCTGTGTTATGTTTTATACCAGGGGCAGTGGGATAAAATGTACATTTTATATAACATGTTTTTTCTCATAAGGCAACTGATAATCATGTTCAATATATAGTCAATGCAATCATTCAATGTTAAAAATAAGAATCTTATAGCTTTCTTTCTTTATGGATGTTCTCAGGAGGTTGCACAGACTGCAAATACAGTGGCTACGTTTCTTTTGGTTTTTCATATTTCATGTTTCTCCTACAGGGGTCTTCATCCAGTTTCTGATGAGGAAGTAATTGCCATGTATGAAGGTTGTCACGTACCTCTAGAGATCATGAGCGACTTCTATGGAAAGGTGAAGAGCCCTTCAAAATTTGTCTGTATCAACACAAGTAAAAACGACATCATATTTATGAAGTGAATGACTGTCCTGCAGAGCTCCCACGGCCAAACCATGAAACAGTTCATGGACATCTTCTCCCTGCCTGAGATGACCCTCCTGTCCTGCGTCAATGACTTCTTCATGAGGCACAACATCGACTACGAGCCAGTCCATCTCTACAAAGACGTGAAGGTGGGATCTATCTTTGTTTACAAGTGTTCAGCACTCGGCATGGCTCTCCTTTTCTGTGATTGAGTCTCTCAGCAGCCTGTGTGTTTAAATACCTAAAATCCAGCCACAAGTGCCAGACAATGTATTTACTTATTTGCGGTGTGCCGTGACACGTCAGCCTATTCAATGGCATCTTAATTTTAGCTCCGAAAACCAGCGTCTAATTTTAGTCGAGCCTTTGGCCATCTGTGTCTATTCTCTGGTGGCTTGGGTGCTTCAGTGGGAGAGTGGCGAGAAATCAGCGGTGTGTGTGTTCTTCCTCTGAGAGCAGCTGTCACGCCGGTCCGATCTATTCTGTGTGACACTGTAGCGTGTTTGACAGATCGCTGTCATTAAAAAGCCCTCACACACACACTCTCTCTCACAAGTGTCTCTCTTGTCTTTTCAAGGACACACTCCTTAATCTTTTTTTTTTCTTACTGAAACTGATTTACTACTCGGTATTAACCTTTTCTTTTGCTTAATTATTTCAATAAATTATCCTTTAACTTTTAAAGTTTGCCTTTAAATCTCCATCTCAATTCACTGACTTAAAACTTAACTCCAGGGTCTGTTTTCTTCATGTTTTCATTTGTATTCAGCGATGCACTTTCTTTATGCTTCCAATTCAAGCGTTTATACACAGAGCAAAGTGTTGCTACGAGAGCTGAATGCCAACTTTGTGTCGCTGAAGTCAAGACTTCCTCGCTGAGGGCCATTTACTTTTTTCCTCTTCACAGGAAGCCATTAGAGATGTTCACGTCAAGGGCATTATGTACCGAGCTGTGGAGGCAGATATTGGTAATGCTTTTTGATTTGTATTACTTTGTTTGAACTAATGTAAAAAAAAATATGAGTTGTTGCCATGACGTTAAAAAATGAATTTGAATAGTGAAGCTGTGACGTATGTATATATTATATATATATTTGTTTTTTCTCTGTCTCACTGTTTTCTGGTTTTCCAGATAAATACATTTGCTATGGTGAGCAAAGCCATGCTGTGCTGAAGAAGCTGTCAGAGAGTGGAAAGAAAATGTTCCTCATCACCAACAGTCCTTTTGACTTTGTGTAAGTATGAACAAACAGGGTGCAAGCGCTTGTCGTCGCGGTTAATTAATTTATAGGTGTACAAATATTTAACTGGTGCTCTCACTTTTATGGACAGGCATAAAGACACACACACATCAAAGGACTTAGAAATAAATTCGTAGTTCATTATAAGTTATTGGCCGAAGAGGACGTGGTCTACGTGGGCTGCGTAAGCCCCGAAGACCGAACCGAAATAAGTGTCTGGTCTACAGAGGATTTCAGTGATCGGCGTCACCAGCCTGTCCCCCCCCCCTTATTGCTGTCGCCTGGCAACAAAGCTGCAGTTAGACACGACAAGAACGTTTTAAGTGCCTTTGGTGTACCGTTAGCTGTTTGGTTGAATTAAAGCATGATAATCAAGCGCCATTACCTTATTGAAAAACGGTTTGTCACTCAAGCGCAATGAATTCTGGGATAGCATCGGCCGGGAAGGATCCGTTGGGGCTTTGGTTTCTAGGGTGTGAAAGAACGCATTTGTCGGCTGCATTTGAAAGAGTCTTAGACTGTGACGCAATCGGTTTTCAAATGCAGCCTCCGAAGGATGCAGCCCCTGAATTGAGACACACTTACTGACTCTGATCCTCTGCTGGGTCTGATTGATGATCTTGTGATTGCACAAAATGGCCTGGGGCCTCATTTATAACCGTTGCGTACGCACATAATGGGGCCGGAAATTGCGTACGCCACTTCTCATGCAAACACTGGGGTCTATAAAAACAAACTTGACTGGAGAATGTGCTCACTTCCACGTTAACTCTTACCCATGCGTACAAACATTGTGGAGACAGGAAAATGATGATGCAGACATGAGGTGGTGAATTGAAGCCAGATTATTGATCCACTTCATCCTTAACATTAAAACCAACAACGATTTTGTGCTCGCGGGTAGGGTTGCAAAGGGGCGGAACATTTTCGGTAAATTTCCGGAAACTTTCCATGGGAAGTTAAGCTCGGGAATTTTGGAGAAAAAAAAATCGTGGCCATATCCCAGTCTGCAGCCATGGAAAGTGCCATCAAGAGAATCCTGCTGGATGATGTGTTTTGGGAAAGAGTGACTAGCAGCCTGAGAATCCTCAAACCAATAGCAGCAGCTATTGCCCAGATAGAAGGTGATGATGCCATCTTGTCAGATGTTCAATGTCTGTTTGCTGAGATCAAAGAAGACATCCAAACTGCCTTGCCCACTTCCCTGCTGCTCCAAGCAGAGGAAACCGCAGTGGTCAAATCGATGGAGAAGCGCCAAGAGTTCTGCATGAAGCCAATACACGCAGCAGCATACGTGCTGGACCCAAAGAAGTATGAGAAAAGCATACTCTCTGGTGAAGAGATCAACAGAGCTTACACTGTTATTACTACCATGTCTCACCACCTGGGTCTTGATGAAGGCAAAGTTCTCGGCAGTCTGGCAAAGTTCCGTACCAAGCAAGGCCTTTGGGAAGGGGATGGGATATGCCAGCACATATCTGCATCCACCTGGTGGAAGGGACTTTTTGGATCTGAGGCCCTTGCACCTGTAGCCTCCATCATCCTCCAAATCCCACCAACATCAGCCGCCTCTGAGCGCAACTGGTCACTGTTTGGGCACACGCACACAAAGGTTCGCAACAGGCTCACCAATGCAAGGGTAGAAAAACTGGTGGCCATCCGGGCAAACCTAAGGCTCTTTGAGCCTGACACAGAGCCATCCTCTACAAGGTTGGACAGTGACACCGAAGATGACGACGAGTCAGATGTCGAGGAAGTGGACGTTGATGAGGTCCAGGAAGAAAGCATTGAGACCTGAAAGGATTCAGAGGAAAAACGCTAAAACCAGAGGCTTGAGAAGCTTGACTAAATGCTTTCATTTTACATTTAGAATGGGACTTTTTTTGGGGGGGGATCATAGGGAATATATTAATTTTATTCAACATTCATGTTTTTTGTTGTTCAATGAAAGAATCCATTAAAGTTCTACTCACAAATGGATTAAGTAAAAAATTGAATTTTTAAAATTTGTATTTGAAATGTTTGCATGCATGTCTGCTTATGACAAAACAAAATGTTTATATTTATGTCTGTATATGACAAGGTAAATACAGTTAGTATAAATTACCCACAAAATGTCCAGTTAATTCCCGTATATTCCCGTTAATTCCCATGGAAAGTTTCCAACTTGGGAATATTCCCGGAATTTTGCAACCCTACTCGCGGGACATAACTGTTCCATAAGAACCTTCAATTGGAAAAGATATAAGACAACTTGGAGCAAATTACAATCAGATTCCATTAACCAGCACAGTTGCAGAGCCAAGTCATTAATAGTTTATAATAATATCTTCTAACACTGCTTGTATCATCAAGTACGACACACACACACTGTATGAAAACTAAAGTCACAAATAACGCTGTTGGTCTTTCAGGCCCTGCTTTGTGGGTACGCAATGGTTATATGTGAGGCCCCAGGTCTGTCAATCAAACCTTAAACCACTTCCTTAATGTCCTGGGTTTAATTATCAGTCACATTGAGTCATCACAGCAACAAAACATGTGATTGCCAGATTTAAAACAGCAATGCCGTTTCATTGAGTTTCACACTAACACAGTAGCAGATGGACATATTATTGCTGATGTTTGCATCATCATTGTTTGGTGCTGAATCAGGTCGATTGTTTGTGTTTGTACCCACATGATGAGCTTCAAGATGCTGCTGACGAGGTGATATCTGGATTCTTTGTCTTCCTTAGGGACCGAGGAATGAGCTTCATTGTAGGGAAGGACTGGAGGGACCTGTTTGATGTTGTTATTGTTCAGGCCGACAAACCCAGTTTCTTCAACGACAGGAGAAAGTAAGTCTGTATGTCCATGTTATGCCTCTTCAAGCCCACTAGGGGTCTCACTGGACCACGCGATCAGCAGTCACTAGTAGACCTAAACACTGTGTGTAAACCAATGGTGTAAACGTTAAAGGTGTACGTGTTCTTTGGAGCTCTTAATATATATATTAGCTCATATTATATATATATATATATAGTGTTTAAGATCTGTCTTTGTTTATTTCTCTGCGTAGACCTTTCAGGCGAGTGACAGACCAAGGCGCGTTGCTGTGGGACAGGATTCACAAACTGGAAAAAGGGCAGATCTACAAACAGGTGTGGCGTTAGCAAATTACCACGTCATGCTAGTTAAACATTTCTGACATATTAATGCAGCATGAACATCGATGAAAAGCACCGTTGTTGACTTTTGTTATTTGTTGTTTGATCACGGTAGGGAAACCTTTATGAGTTCCTGAGACTCACCGGCTGGAGAGGATCCAAAGTGCTGTACTTTGGTGATCACATCTACAGCGACTTGGCAGTAAGCAGCATCCACACATATGTAGAGTAAAGGGATAAATATAACCTCACAGTACTCTGTAGTGTTTGCCGAGTTTGCCTTTCACTGATGAAGAACACAGCAGGAGATTTTCCTGGTCAGATGTGTACAGAACAACAGGACAATATCAGGAACATTCAGGTGAGGAGTGACGTCAGTGTAGAGCATGCAGGGAGCAGGACATGACGCACAAAGTCCGCTGTGGAAAGCACGTGTTTTTGTTAACATCGACACTGGTGTTGGCCCTTATCAGCAAAAGCTCTCGAATCTCGTCTTTCCAAGTTAACACCATGTGTATGTAGTGTTCCTTTTAATTAGATTTTTCAGTTTTGCATGTTAGAAACGTTAGAAACACACTCACTCGCTCACGGATTTTCTGAACATTTTCCTCGTGTGTTCTCACCTGGGCTCACTCAGACATTTTCTAGGTGGGCGGTAGGAAAATATTCCAGCCTTGATTCACAAATGAAAAATCCTTTGTCCATCTATTAACTGACAGGTGCTTCAGAGAGAAATAAGTGGACCAGACCTTGGCACATTGTCTTATTTGCAGAGATTTATTTGCAGTGTTTGGCGACCTGCCGTAAAATGACAAAACGAAAAGTTCCAGAATATGTTTGGAGTAACATACAGCCCCTCTGGATATTTTAATGAAAATTCTTCATGCATTAAACCTCAGTTGCCGTAGCTGTTCATAGAATGACAGACATCACTTGTAGAGTGGCATCCCCTTTACCTTTTGTAAACAGCTGCTCCACATCTGCATTAAACAAACCAGCATCGTGTTGTTTTTTTAACTGCATCACAATTCACTCCAACAACGTGGATATTTATACATGTGTCTGATCAGCTATAAATGGCGATAATGAAAGACAGAGTTTTACGTCTCTGGCATAATGCCCTCGCTGTTGGCAGGCAGCCAGGTGTCAAACATATCATCTTGCTTATTTATTGAGATGGAGCACGGCATGTGAAGTTCACTCTCGCCACAGTTTACAGTCGGCCTCAGTGGCTGTGGGATGAGATCATTACTGTAAGTCGAAACAGAGTAGAGGCATCTCAGGGGGGAGGGATCGGGGGAACAATTGAAAAGAATATTCTCATTCCGCGGATCCATTTCAACGTAGTTTTTCAATCTCAGGTTTGTCTGATGGAACAGATGTGCTTCGGTTTTAATGATGCTGATTCTGTTTGCCCTGGCCACCTAACGGGCTACTCTTCACCATGGATTTAGGCACTTAATTGCAACCAGGGGGATTAGGGCTTGAAGTCTATTTTCTTTGATCTGATGTGTTCAGCTGCATTGGCTGTATGTTGAACTGTGAGCGCTGTGTGCTGCAGTATACAATAGTCCTGTGACTGTATGTATATATCTTGAGCGTGACACTCGATTGAATGATTTATAAAGGCCCCTGTTTTTATGACTCTGTGCCGGAGACAGCCAGTGACCGAAGGCGGCATGTTTTCAGGCTGTCCACCTGTACGAATGACCTCACAAGCACATTCTTTTACCTTTTAAACACAATTTCTCAGGAACACCTCGAGAGATTCCTTTCAAATGTGGCACAAATGTTCACTTAGGCTCATAGATTAACTGATTAGATTTGGATGGTCAAAGGCCAAGGTCACGGTGACCTGACACAACATGTTTTGGTCTTCACATTTTGACTCAAGTGACAACAAAATTTCAGTGATTAATGGTCAAAGGTCACGATGACAGGAAAAATGTATTTACACTGGAACTGCACTGGCATGTGGAGGAATATATGGCAGTAATTCTACTTTTGTTGCTTAATTATTTTACTTGACACCAGCCAAACAAATAAAAACAAATCATGCTGTATGTTCAACACTGATTTCATGGTCTTTTTCACTGCAGGACCTAACACTGAAACACGGCTGGAGAACAGGTGCCATCATCCCTGAGCTGAGGAAAGAGATCAAGATAATGAACACGGAGCAGTATGTGCACATGATGACCTGGTTACAGGCACTGACTGGACTCATTGAGCAGATGCAGGTTAGGAGACTTGTGTGTCAGTCTTCCTTGCTGGATTTATTTATCTCAACTTCATGTGCTTAACTTCTTCGCACTTCTCCCGGACAGGTGCACAGGGATCCCGCATCTCAAGCTGTCGTTGAGGAGTGGATCAGAGAAAGAGAGGCCATGAGGTAATAGAGATAATTACTCTGGCATTCATGAGCAGGTCAATAGTTCACTGAGCTCTTGTAGAACTGATTAAACCAAATGCTTATGCATGTATTTTAATGGCAGGCCACAGACGAAGGACAGCTTCAACCCCCAGTTTGGGAGTCTTTTCCGCACTTACCACAACCCCACGTACTTCTCACGCCGACTGTCGCGCTTTGCCGACATCTACATGGCCTCCATCAGCTGCCTGCTCAACTACGACTTCCAGCACACCTTCTTCCCCCGCCGTAATCCTCTGCAGCACGAGTCCCCCTTCTGGCCTGAGGACATCCTGAAGGTCTGAGCGTCTCCGCGCAGCACCACAGGACCAAAGCAGAGTCTGGAGAGAGGAGAGAGAGAGAGAGAGAGAGAGAGAGAGAGAGAGAGAGAGAGAGAGAGAGAGAGAGAGAGAGAGAGAGAGAGAGAGAGAGAGAGAGAGAGAGAGAGAGAGAGAGAGAGAGAGAGAGAGAGAGATATTAAAAAAATGAACAGGAACGAAGGATTTTTATTGCTGATTTTAAACAACTTGAAATAAGGTATTGTAGAAGATGCATGCTGCATTTTAGGTCATGCATAATTGCTTACAATCACATTAAGTGTTGATGTTTATTACGTTAGAACTAGTTAGTTGTTTTTATTTTCACCGAATTTAGTCGATTATAAGCCAAATGACACAACACAGAATGTAAAGTTTCACTTTAAATATGCATAGTCTCTATTTTGAAGGCACTGATTGTTTTTGGTTTACGTATGTGTGTGTGTGTGTGTGTGTGTGTGTGTGTGTGTGTGTGTGTGTGTGTGTGTGTGTGTGTGGGGGGGTGCATTGACCTTGTCAGGACAAGTAGTCCTCATGGGGACATATACCTGGTCCTAATGGGGCAAAATGTATTTTCTGAGCTCCTGGTGAAGGTCAGTGGTCACATGTGAATTGTGGTTGGTTAAGGTTTGGGTTAGGCATGAATTGGTCATGGTTAAGGTTAGGGATAAGGTTCTGGTTTGGCTGTCCACACAAAGAATGGAAGTCAATGCAAAGTCCTCATAAGGAAGCTGTGCAAATCTGTGAGTGTGTTGTGTATGGGAGAGAGCGATTTTGGTGCAAGATTATACGAATATAATGCAACAGTTTAAACAATAGGGGGCAGTCATACATCAAGTCTGTCACGCTGTGAATTCTTCACCATCTGTAAACATTGTCTTTGCCTTTTTTATCCTAACTGCAAGTTTAAAACTGAGATATGACATTTGAATTACAAACTCTGTTGCCTTAATCTCACGCTCACGTTACTGCCATGTATATATTTTTGTTACAGCCTGATATTATTTCTGTCAACCGTTTAAGTTCATTTCACCTTGAGTTGAGATCTTGTGATGTCTTTTTTTCTCTTGTTTTGATAATATTTGGCACCGCCTGTATGTCTCTCCGAAGCAAATGAGAGATGTTAATATTTGTCAGGAGAAAATAGAGTGCCGTTGCTATATTTAGCACGTGTGTTGCTATTTGATCTGTGCAGAGTTTCGAGGATTTGTCTCCTTTTTTTTTCTTTTCAGAAAATATGTTAAATGCTCTCACCCATGCTAGAATCTACTGTCGGCTATAGAGAAGTTAATATTTCATATGTAAGAAGTTAAAAAGGGAATTTATAAACATCTCCACCAGTGACCACACAAGACCTCATGGTTTATTTTATTCATTTGATTGTGTTGTGTTTGTCCTGATGTGTATTTTTATTTCATTATTTATTAAAATGGAAATGGCTTAATGATTGTAGCCTAGTGCTTGTGTCATTAATGTGGAACAGCTTGATGTGATTGGATAATTGTGCTGTAATCAGATTTAATTTGCAGGTATGTGTTTAGTGAGTGTGCAGTCCACTGTGTGCGGCTCCATTTACTTTGTTATTTGCTCTGTGAACAACAAAAGGAGAAGAAACGTTTCGTATTTAGAAAATTGATTTCGAGCACTAATTTATCCCGTGTTAATAACTCTTCCAATTACCATTACAGCAGCTGGTTTGATGGGATTAAACCTCTAAATCTCGTTACGGACCAATTTCTCATATTGCATTTGATGCCTTTTCTATCAGACAGGTGCAGAGTCTGAGATCTTGGAAATAAGAAAAGCTGAGGGATCAGAAATGATAAGATCTGTGACGCCGTGTCCTGATCTGAGCACAGAGTCTCAGGGTTTAGTCCTCTGGCCTCACAGCGGTTTCACCTGGACTTCATTTAGGGCGTCATGGACAGCAACAGCACCGCGTGGAGCTCTAGCTCTCATCCTCCGTACAACCACGCCGAGATGGCGACGGTGGCTCCCACCATCTTCCCTCGGGTTGGTTTCAGCATACTTTCCTTCCTCATGTTCATCAATACAGTGTTGACAGTTTTCAACAACGGCCTCGTCATCACCGTGATGCTGAGGAACCCGTCTCTGCTCCACCCGATGAACGTCTTCATCCTCAGCCTGGCCGTGTCTGACCTCATGATAGGCCTGTGCGGCTCCTTGGTCGTCACCATCACCAACTACAAAGGCCATTTCTTCATTGGCCACACGGCCTGTGTGTTTCAAGGATTTGCAGTCAATTACTTTGGTGAGTGGAGATGTGTTTGACAATGCTTGTGATATATGATATAGTAAAGGAAGGATCAAAAGATAAAATGCTTTACCCCTGAATTCATTGTCGCTTTACTAAAACATTTATGTTCTGGGGCTTTTGTCTGTTGCTTTTTGAAGAAATCAAACCAGATATTTGTGTGATGAAAGGTTTACTTATCGATTGAGAGGGAAAGAGGATGTATTTACCAGACAATGGATGAGGTTTAGAGATAAAGACATCAGCTCTGCATAACACTGTGGGAAAAGTGGGAGAGGAGTCTTTCTGTTCACATCACAGCTTTTAAATTATTCGATTTTTGAGGATTTAATTCATGATTTTGGGACTGATCAAATGTTGATTTCGAGTAAACACATAGTTTTTTCCAGAGCTTTTAACAGCAGCCGTCTTCTCATGAGACGTTTGCCCTAGTTGTCTTGGGAAATCTCTGCACCACAAACTACATTTTCTAAGACAGACTTAAAAACATGCATTTGAATGCCCAAAAAAAGCTTTAACTTCCCCTTGAGCTGAGATTCTCTTTTTGTTTTTCCCCCATAGGTTTGGTTTCTCTCTGCACTCTGACCCTGCTCGCCTACGAGCGCTACATCGTGGTGTGTAAACCAAGAGCTGGTTTTAAGCTGAGCATGCGGAGAAGCGTCAACGGACTCGTATGCGTGTGGGTCTACTGCTTGTTTTGGGCCGTGGCTCCGCTGTTTGGCTGGAGCTCCTACGGACCCGAGGGAGTCCAGACCTCCTGCTCTCTGGCCTGGGAGGAAAGATCGTGGAGCAACTACAGCTATCTCATCCTCTACACCCTCCTCTGCTTCATTTTCCCCGTCACAGTCATCATCTACTGTTACTCCAAAGTGCTCAAATCCATGGATAAGGTGGGTTCAGTGCGGCGTCTGCATATTTATCACACATTTACACCATTAAAACAGTATTTTAAAACTCACACCTCCATTCTCATCTGTTTGCAATCTACCACCCACAGACAAAAACAGGCTATGAACCTTTAATAGGGGTCAAATGTGTTTTTCCACTCATGCAGCTGAACAGGAGTGTGGAGCTCCAGGGTGGGCGTTCCCGCCACTTGGAGAACGATCACGCCATCAATATGATCCTGGCCATGATTGTATCTTTTTTTGTTTGCTGGCTGCCCTACACGGCGCTGTCAGTGGTCGTGGTTGTGGACCCTGAGCTCTACATCCCTCCGCTGCTTGCAACCATGCCCATGTACTTTGCCAAGACCAGCCCTGTCTATAATCCCATCATCTACTTCCTCTCCAACAAACAGGTAAGCGTGGAGCTGAGATGCAAAGGCTGAGTGTGAACCAAGATTCGCACAAGAAATACAGAGGCCTATTTGCCTGTCATGCCTGTGAAACGACTGCTCATATGTTTCCTGACAGGGTGATTATGTTTTTTTTATGCCCCACAGTTCCGCGATTCCACCCTGGAGGTGCTGTCGTGTGGACGATACATTCCCCATGGACCCACTAGTGTCAGCATCAACATGCATACCTTGAACAGGAGGAGCCATGTGATCCCCTTAAACAGGAACATCAGCATGCAATGCAGGGTTTTGCCTCTGTGACTGTCTCCGCTGTCGAATGTCGGTGCCTCACCGTGGACACAGACCTGCACATCCACAGGCTCGTGTCTCACACAGACGTCTTCACTGTGTCAACGAGCACAGAGACAGCTGCTGTTCACGAGGTGGAGAGAATACAATTCAATACAATATTAAATAGATAGATAGCTTGATACATAGAAGGCCACATGGACAGACAGACAGACGGAAGGGCGAACAGACTGATATAGATGATAGATGGAGGGATGGACCATAGATAGATAGATAGATAGATAGATAGATGGACTTACGGAGTGACATATAGATAGACAGACAACAGAGGGACGGACGGATGGACAGATAGGTGGACAGACAGACGGCCAGTAGATAAATAGAAAGATAGATAGATGTATTGAACTGCATTAAACTGCAGGGTGTTCCAGTATTTATTGTCCATTGCTTTTTTTCTAGACCAATCAGAATGATCATTAAGATGGTTTTATTTCTGTGATTTGCTTCGATCAATAAACTATAAACTTTTTCATATTGATGTTTGCAGATCTTTGTGCATGTGGAAAAAAGAAGGGAGTGAGGAAGCTCCGACTGAAATTAATGTTTGTATTTCTTCCATCTCTGTGAATTTTTTGAAGAAGCCTGCACACAAGGGAGGGAGTCACACCTTTGACTTGTTGTTCGTAAATAAAATGCACTGGACCTGTTTTAGTGTAGCGTGAGTGAAGAGACTTCCGACTCTCAGAAAGCCACTTGGGTGATTAACAGTTTCAGGGAGTTGGGTAATGAAATATTGATTCACACGTATAGAGGAGTGTGCAACCATTTTTATATCACAAGGAGTTTTTCTGGGAGCGAGTGCTGGGATTTTATTGTAAGAAATGCAGCACAGCGCCTCCTTCTATGTAACATTATTATGCAAAGATTTAAAAATTTAAGTAAACAGTAACCAGCTCCATCATCCAATCAACACTGGCAGCTCCGCCACATCATTTGACTTATTTCTGTAGTACGCAAAAGTCTTTTACCAACATTTCCAGACTTCTGCTGCACAAAACACAAAATGTCATCACTGCGGTGAACTGTACATAGGTTTCACATCTGCTTATAAACAGATGTATGAATGCAGGAGTTACGCCTAAAAATATAATTTTCAGTCGCAGAGAAGCAACAATATGCTATTGTGTGTCACACAAAATCAGATTAGAAAAACAGGATATTAGCGTGCACTTGTTAAGCAACATGTTTTATTTTAACAATGTTGATTCAGTGGGACAGCTAAAGATTTTTCTCGGTATCCTGCTCTGTGCTCTGCCTGGTGAGCCTGTGTCGGTATTATATTCTGTGTTTTTCAATCTTTGTCGACAGTTCAGAGGGGGATTAAACAGTTCGGGGAATGATGACATAATGACACAGTCTGTGGACCTGAATCAAACCCGTCACGTCGAGTGTCACATGGCACACGCCACGGCCCGCACTGAGTCACCACAGCCAAGACTTACACGCATCAGTGGAGAAAGAGGAAGAGACAGGATGCAATTAAAGAGAATCTGAACTGTTTATTTAGCAACTAGGATTCATATTTTTTGAATGATTGTTTATTATATTGTGATTTACTTTATTGTATTGCTATGATTTTAGATGGCAAATTTAATTAACCATGTTTTAGCCATGATCTTACTTTTGACGATAAGAGAATAAACATTTGCGATAACGTCATTGAATCTGACAATTTTTGTATTCTTTTATTAAAATGACCAAAACATTTTAACATATCAAAATGTCACTTGGTTGCTCCACACATCTCTCACTTTACATTACAATACAATTGGTAACTAGAGACTTAATTCTCATGACTTTGTTTAATTTGTATGTAGTAGGATTGCAATCGGTGTCCATGATGGAGTAAAGTCATTATGTAGATATATCGAGTTTTTGGATTCATTAGGGTTTGTACAATAAAACATGTCTGGTTGAATTTTGTTTACATTTTTATTTTGTCCTGTTCCCTCCATCTTGTTTCACCTGCTTGATGTAAATATTGTAAATGAGAATCAAATTCTAAATAAAGCATTTTTCATTTGCAACTCCCCCTTTGTCTCATTATTTCTGTTTCAACAAGTCGCTTGATGTGTTTTCTCAGTTTACAACGTCTTCAAATATTCACAGTTATTTGCTCCCGCTGAGAAGATCGACGACCTTACCGCCGTTTTCTTCTCCAGAGCTTCCTGTTTATGTCGTTTGAGAGACATTTGATCAGTCTAATATGTAGGCTGGTCAGGAGAAAGATGCATTGTGTTGATCTAATCCCAGATTTGGCATAGTCCATAAGCTTTCAGATCTGAAGCAAAGAGCATTTCACACTTTATCTCCAAACAGGATTACACAATGTCATGCTATAATCCAGCAGCATGGCTCCCCTTATTTCCTGAGCCAATTCAAGAACTCCCAAGTCATCCATCTGGCATAGCTAATGCGAAGCTTTTAACCTTTGTGTGGTGCTGTATTAAATGAAATGGATAGCTGTACAAACACACACACACAGAGAAATAAACTATAGTATCATCCCATCATCATTACTGCATTTCAAAAAGTTGGATATCAGGATCGAGAAAATAGTGACATTACAGCTTTTCCTTGATCAGCCATCCGTTCTTTCCATTCGTCTCTGCTGTGAATACACAGCACAGTTTTTAATGAATGTGAACAGCGAGGACTCCCAGGTGGCCGCTGGTGCTGCAGGGTGATAATGAAAAGGGCGGATACTTCGGCGTAACTTGTCCAGGCTCAGGGTTCACTCATTAATCTCAGTCGCTCAGCGGAGAATCACACAGCTTAGTGTAACTTTGGTCTGCGTGTGAAGATACAGAACCAAACATGTCGACTCTCTGAACTCGGAGATGAGAGCTAAACCTGCGCCTGCACGGGACTTTGGGAACAACACCATTTGGGAGGAATACATTGACATCACCTTTGTGGTGGCAAACAGCTTGGTGCTGCTGATGACCTCTGTTGTTGGAATTGCTGCGAACATTTTTGTGATCCTGGCAGTTTATCACCAAAGGTCACTGCAAACTTCGAACAATGCGCTGGTGGTGAATCTGGCGATCATAGACATCCTGCGGTGTGTAATGGACTGCCCCTTTCTCTTGACCATCATTGTGGCTGTGCATCAGTACGGACATGTGGACGAGATGCTCTGTGATGCTCAAGTGGCCTCTTTCTCTTTCTGCTGCTGTATCCAGCTGTTGACACTGGCATGCATCAGTGCAGAAAGGTACCAGGCCATTGCACAACCATTCAAAATACGCCAACGAGGAAAACGGATCAAAGTGCTGATTCCTCTCACGTGGACCTTATCGATTCTGGTGTCTGTTTTTTGTTTCATATTTATAAAGGACTCACCCGTGCACGTAAGGTGCAAAGGATTACAGAGAGAAATGTTAGCCTCCTATGACACCTTTGGACTTTACATGCTGTTCCCACTGTGGGCCGCCTGCTTCGGGCTTATCATTGGATTCTATGCCGGCATATTTGCCATTGTGAGGTCACACAATCGCAAAGTATTCGACAAAGGTACTTTTCCACTCCCTAAGAAAGAAAAAACAGAGGATAAACAAAAGACAGAAGAAACCACGATTGTGGAAAATGGAAAATCTGAGCAAAAGCAGACCTCTCCACCTGCTGCCCAGGTCGAGCCGGTGACTACAGCTGAGGTGTGTTCATCAAAGAAAGATTCTTCAACTGCTCCACTGACCCCAATAAAACCTGCACAATGTGTGTCTGGTTCAGAGAAAGAATTGAAGAACACTGTGGAGATAACAGACTTGGAAACAGAACAGCCGCGCCCTCCTGCAAAGCAGGTTGCAGTGCGACTGCAGACTGAAGAGAAACCATTTAAAACAGAGCAGTCCAACCCCTGTGCCACGAGAGTGGAAGCAAAACCATCAAATACAAGTGCCACTGGCAGTGTTAAGAGCTCAACTGCAGAGCCACAGAAGGTGTCAAGCAAATTTAACACAGAAGACCAAACCAAAGAGAAAGTGAATACTGACAAGGCACCCACTGAAATGACAGGAACCAGCCCCCGTGTTCCCTGCTCAGAAGATCCTGAATCTGTTGCTGTTTTACAGATTAAACCGAAACAGGGCGAGGACAGAAGTGGAGAACTAACCCCGGCTGTCACAGTAGATCAAGTGTCGTCATTACCTCCAGTCTCAGGTAACGCTCCAGAAACAGAGGCTCCCAAAGACAACTTGGAGGTAGAAGGTGCCGTTTGCATGATGCCTTCAAAAGCAAGTAAAGAGAGAGCGAACAAAAAGAAGGAAAGCAAAATGGCGAAGCGTGCTGGTTACATAATTATAACCTTCCTCTTGTTCTGGCTGCCGCTGATCACAACTATCCTGGTGAATTTTGTCGTTCACAAAAACAAGAATACACCGGTGAGTTATCACAGAAGCAAGGATGCAACTTTACAAGCATTTAGTGAAAAGCTGTGACATCACATTTAGGACCAAAAAAAACAAGCAAGTGTGAAGTAGAGATGTGAAGTGTGAAGTATTTTGTGTTTGCGTGTGTGTGTGTGTTTGTGTGTTTAATGACTGACAGCCTTTACAGTCTTTCTGAATGATCTGTAACATTTTCTTTTTAATCCTCTATTTCTCCAGAAAAACATCATGCAGGATGTGGAGATCCTGTCAGTGTCTCTTTCCTGTGTAACGTCACTGACCGACCCCATAATATACGCCGCAGTGAACCCACAGTTTCGCACCGAATTTGACAGAATAAGAAATAAGGTTAAATCCGCGCTCACCTTTGAGTGGCACCAGAACAAATGACCAGTCAATAGTCATTACTTAAAATTGGTCTATTCATTGCATTCAAATCTTAACTAAATTAAATCACACGCACCCAAAGTGTGATTTGTATTTAGGTACATAGGAGGTTTATTATGTTATATGCCGCTGTGTTATCTCAGATTTTCTGCAGGCTGACTTCTCAGCAATTACTTAACACTGCAGAGCTGAGGCGCTGCATGCTGTGAGAAGCAGCCTGGACCAATGCAATCAGCTCAGCGGGGAGGAGGCTGCCGAGTTTTTTTGTCAAACAACCCGGTGAGGCCTGTGCGTCCGTCTCCAGAGACCCTACAGCCTGGACCCACCACTGGGCCAGTCAGGTCCTCACATGTCCTCCAGCATCACCTAATTATCATCCCATCTCCGCCATTAGTGATGCTGTTTGAGCAATCAGGAGACAAACGTTATGAAATCAACCTAATTGTGTTTTAGTTTAAAAAAAAAGAAAAGACATGGCTCATTAAGTGGATGTTTCAGTAGAGCTACAGTATTTATTCTATCCACTCAACCAAATGCACAATGTGTGATTTATTCATC
This sequence comes from Hippoglossus stenolepis, assembly GCF_022539355.2. Taxonomy (NCBI): domain Eukaryota; kingdom Metazoa; phylum Chordata; class Actinopteri; order Pleuronectiformes; family Pleuronectidae; genus Hippoglossus; species Hippoglossus stenolepis. Next base: position 11,876,408 of record NC_061487.1, on the reverse strand, counting down.
CTTCCTTACCCCTTTATATATGAACCCCATGACAAGATTTGTATTTCATTAAAAGCAAAGTGTTGCAGAATTTACATAACATACCAGCCTCATTGTGATTTCCTTTCTCCATTTTCCAATTTTTACTGACAAACCCCCGACAAGAAGAAGAGACATACTTTTAATAAAACAGAATTCTGCAATGACAGCATGCAAATCCTTAATTCAACCAGGTAACAGACAGAAAGAGAATGCCAACAACTGTCAACTAAATCTAGAAATTAGAGGAGCCAACTCTAAATGCAGTTGATAAAGTTCTGAGATATTTACAATATGAAAAATGTACAAAATGGCCCTTTGACACAGTGCGACCTTGCCTTTGAATGTGGTGATATAACAGGAAATCAGTGGAATTGATGCTCAACCCTCTTTCGTTTGGATTCCCAGGTCAATACTATGTGTGTCCACATTAGGGTTAGTATTAGTTAAGTGCTGCAAAGAACATTCACTTACATCTCTACCTTGGAACCTAACTAATATGTACCCTGTTTTTTTCATTGATGACAATGGCTTCGACATATAGATCCATATCAGAATGTCATATATGTAATCTAACACATATTTTGTGGTTTTGACTTTCACTTGCACATTTCACAGACATGTCAGGATGCGTAGTATATTTTACTCATCAAGCGATGACGTGGACATGTTAATGAGTCAGATAATGAATATTCATAACAGTTATTCATTCCTGTGGATTCATGATTTCTGCATTTACAACAGGGAGGGGACGATTAGAAACCAGTTAATTAGGGTTTTTAAAAAAACAATCTATATAACTGGGTGCTGACTGAAGTGAATGTGCACATAGATTGTTTGAATATTCACAAATATGGCCCCCGGGTAATGAATATGTGCTTTGTCAATTAAGGTCACCAAGCATGACCTTGAAACAACATCTTTTCCTCCTCTGAATCAGAAGACAACAAATACACCAACATTACATATTCAAAAATAAAGTTTTTTTTCTCAGTATGTTTAGGCAACAACAAAAAAAAACACGCAATCCTCAAAACCCTTCCTCGCTCTTCTGTGCTTAATGTAGCAAGATCTGCTGGTCGCTTTTATTCCAAGGCAGCCGTCCACATCATTTTAATACCATGCAGAGTTTGACATCAGATGAGATCACTACTTCAAAAACACCCCCCTCCCCCCTCTGCTAATCTTATAATCCCTCTAGATTATGGCAGGTTGATGCTCGGTGGTCCCTCTCCTCAGCATCTGGTTCTCCTCGAGACCAGTTAGCTGATAAGATAAGCGTGACATCTACAAGGCAGATACTCGGACAATGTTGCTCTGAGAGTACGCGATGGCGGTTGTGGAGCCGTCCCCGTCCGATGAGGTCATCACCGGGGCGGACAGGCGGACCATGGAGGGAGTGATGTAAGCTTCGTCACATTTCAAGGGCACAGTACCATCGAGTTTGGCATTCAGGCAGGAGCGGCTGCAGGAGAGAACACAGGATGAAAGAGGGTGAGAGGCCTGACCTTGTGAATGTGTTACACAAAGCCTGCATCACACAGAGTCCTTTCATAGCGTCTATATTCTAACAAAGCCACACTTAGCAAACAGGCATTCTCCACAAAGAGGGAAAGGAAAAGTAGCTCTTGTTGCTCATTAAGGTATATTTCAGTTTTCAATGTGGACTGCAGTTATTTCTCTTTAAAGTAATTTCTCTATAGAGGCAGTAAAAACTGACATAATAAAAGTGTTTTTTGTTGCATAAAAACACATTTAATTATATGTTTATTTTTTATTGCATGTTAAATCAAATGAAATTATAAGGTTTAATGGTTAGGAATAAAAAATAGCAACAACACGCACAGCCAGGAAGAAAATCTTTTGATGGGTGCTGGATCCACAAAACATCACAAAATTGTTTTGAAATGAGAAAATCTGCGCATACACACAAGTTCCAGTTAAAGGAGTCGAGTTCTCAACCAAATTATGAAATTACATTTTTGTAATGTGAATGTGTAATGTGTTAAAAATAATTCATAAAAATAATAATAATAATAACCACATTTACTTACTTACCCCTTGTGATATTTAGAAACACGGCTACTTTATGTTTTATTTGTCCATATTTTTTTTATATTCAGCTTTGATTATTCTGCAGCCCGATAAAATTGAGGGGAATTTCATCTGTGCTGCTAACAAAAATTGAACACGGCAGCGAGCCCTCTTCGTAGCTACAGTGTCCTCGTTGCACTGAATAATCCACAGAAAAAACTGTCAACAGTTTTCACAGAGATTAGGGACTATAACTTCAGTAGAAAGTCGTTCTAATGAAAATTATTCACAGTTCTGTGGATGGTCCAGAGTGACGGGAACACTGTCCCTGGAAGGATGTGTTGTTCATCACTTTTACATCAATCATCGTCAACAAAAATCTCAGAGGCAAGATACAGAGGCTATAATAAAAACAAAACTTTCCGCCGATACACCAGTCGGTTTATCTGCAGAGCTACTTTGAGGAACTGGCCATTTAAGACTATCACAGAGATGAAATGCTGGTTTGTTTTTGCCTTTACTGTCCCTGCATGGAATCAACAAAGTTTAGCTTGTCTTATGTTACAGGATCAGTGATGTGCATGAGACATTAATATGAGACAGAACAGACGTAGATGTAGAAAGAGGGAAAAGGAGCGAAAGAGACAGCCCACCTGTTGACCACTGGCCTCTCTCTAATCTGTATGGTGCTGAGTTCCTGGTTGTTTGTGCTGGGCAGGCTGAAGCTGCTCTTCTTCCTGTTTCGTCGCGAGCAGCACGAGCTGAGCCGGTGCGGCGACGACGACAACGAGGAGTTGCGGGACCCTGACTTGTTCATCGTGGAGATCTCCATGCAGTTGGCCTGGAACGTCTGCTCGTCCACAAACTCGTGGTTCTGCGGAGGGAAGGCAGTGAGGGAAAATCTGGATTTGATGATGCTCATGAATCACTCTATTAAATCAACGATTGGCTCCGTTAAATAATGAGTAAAGACGTTTCACAGCAGAGACGAAGCAGACTAAGCAGAATCCACAGCGAAATTGTTTAATAATTGGAAAATGAATCATCAAGGGAATATGAAAATATTGGCCCAGATGTCCATATTAAGTGCCATCTGTGAAAACATTCACAACTGTTATCCCTGTGACAAATGAGCGTGACTTGAAGGTCAGCCTCCAAGGATGTCTCCGACTCAGCCGGCAGGTGGCAGAGTGACACCGCGTAGAAGCCGATGCCATGCCCTGAATCGTGCCTCCTTTTTCTTACACCTTCCCTCTGTCACGTCTGCTCTCCTCTCTGCCATCTATAATGCACGTCATGAGAGGCCTGATGTACACATGAGCGCTGCCATCTGAATGGCATGAAGCCTTTATGGAGCTTTTCCACGACAGGAAAGACTTTTACTTGGGGGAGGATGATCTGTGATGAGGAACACTGATTTACTGTCTGCCCATGTCTCCGCACAGGGTTTAGAGCTGCAAGTGTAAAACTTGAGTCACGGCCGAGCATTAAAGAGACTCTTACTTCTCTAAATTATGGATAGTGTAAAATGAAGTGTGCTGGTTTGTTTGGAGGAAATAATGTTACTGACTGGCAGTCATGTTATCTCTAGCATGTTGCTGGCGAGGGGACTCAACATTTCCCAGCCCCATTTAGTGCTATTTTTAACTCGCATGAAATAGATTCTGCAGTTTGTGCATGAATGAAGGAACTTACTTTGTTTCTATTTGCAAAACATGGTAACAGGCTGACACTGCTGGTGATACAGCACAAACTGTCATGGTAATGAAACACTACATAAGAGGAGCTACTTTTTACAGTGAGCCATAGCACGATAGTAGAAAGGTTTTAATTCATGAAATAAAACAAAAATTAGAAGAGAGGGGATTTTACCGTGGTTTTCTCCAGGCAGTGCAGCAGATGATGGTGCTGGATCTCAAAGGGAGGGCCTGTGGCCTTCGCCACCAGGGCTTTTCCTGCCTCCTTGGAGGCCTTGGAACACACAAAGGGAAAAAGAAAAAAGTAAGTGAGCAGGCTCAGACTCTTCATGGAAAGAGAGTGTCAGGCAACGGCTAGGTGATGTAGTGGAGAGTACGAAAAGCAGAGGGTTGAAATGCTGATCTGTAGCACGGCAGCCAATCTACTGAGAACCTAGTGAGATGGGGACGTTTTAGAGCTGCATAGATACACTGACCGATTACAACATGTTTCACGGATGGACTTGGTTTTTTCATTCTTTCGCTGATTTAGGTGAGAAGGACCAGAAAAGTCCACTTAAAACTGAACTCATTTCAGTGCAACAGCAGTGGCACACCTAGACACAGATCGAACAGACTGCACCAAACACAGCACAGATTCCGGAACACGATCACACCACACAATTTGATGAAGCTCTGCACGGCTCCGGGATGGAAGGTATGTTGTGTTAGTCTGCACTACAACCTGGATGCTCTAGAAATAACACACGGAACACACAGCAGATCAGAAACAGAGTTTAGAGGAGATGCAGGCCGAGCCGACAGCCTCCATGGGCGACCTACTGTCCAGGAAGCCTTTGGTTCCCTCCTTCCCCTCCAAACCCTGTTGGACAGACATGCAGAGCTAGGTCATGAGTCAGTGTGACTGTAATGGCTGTGCTCCACCAGCAGGCGAGTATGCCTGCCTGGCCCTCCTGCTGTATGGACAGAGAGAGAGGGTGTTGACGAAGGATGTCGATGCTGCGGCTGAGAGGTGTGATGTAAAAGAGAGGACGATCACACTGAAGCACTGGAATGACAGCAGCCCCCCTGGGTTACAGCATGATAAGCACCCCCTCCCCCTGTGTGTGGTGGCATGGACCCCCGAGCAGAGCAGCATGCAGATGTCAGCGAGGCCCCGGTCAGTCAGCCCCCAAGCCGCTGCTTGGCCCCGTTACCTCCTTCAGTGAGTTGATCAGGAGCCCATTTTGTTTGTAGCGCATATAGGCATTAGTGCCTCGACTCTTCGCAGCACAGATTCTAGCAAGCCGCGTTTTCTGTTTAAACAAACAGACCTCTGTTTTAGCCTCTGACGCTTTGCTGTCACACTAATTGGCTCTGTCTCCCCCCGGCTGCCACAGTATTTAGTAGGGAGAGGCTTTGCTGAAATCTACGATTAGGAAATTCTGCATTAACAAACACTTTCAGAGAAATGCACATATTGCCAGTGAAAAGCTGCTGACACAAAACTCTGAAGATCATTTGTTTAGTCATTGTCACTCCTTTCTTATTTCTTCCCCACTGAAATATACCCAAAGCAAGTCTAGCTCACCCACTACAGACATACACAGAAGCACAATAAAAGATTATTATTCTGGGCGATAGCGTTTGCCCTGTCATTCTGTTGCGTGTGGATAAGACAGAGACAGAAGAGAGGGGCAGATAGAAGCAAAATAAGGAGAGATAGAGAGAAACAGGAAGAGAGCGGCAGAGGAAGGGCGAGAGTCAGTACCCTTTGGGCTCGTCGCTTCTCCGACCGCTGGCTTTGGTGGTAGATGCGGCTGAAGTTTGACACTATGACAGGGACAGGCAAGGCGATGACCAGCACCCCACTCAGAGAGCATATGGACCCAAACACCTTCCCCACGATTGTTTTTGGCACCATGTCACCGTACCTGAAACACAGAAAATAGACACACAGTGAGCACAGCAGCTAGAAAAAACAAGAAGAGGACACATTCTTTTTAAAGAAACCGCTCCGGAGGCTTATTTTATCATGTTAAGTTGTTGTGTGTCTAAAGTTATTTTTAATAAGTCTTGAAATAGTTACACTGACCTTGGATTATTTCACAACTTCAAATACAAAGTTGCACATTTGAAGTGGGTGAGGAATAAATAGGACTTCTGTGAAGTCTCTTCTACCTGGCCTACTTTCTTGATGCCATCGTGATGATCCTTTTTTTTTTCAAAAGCCTGTTTCATATATAATTACACACCTGCTGGCACTGGCTAATGCTTTCAGTTGTGACCGAACGTGGTACACGTCCCCCGTGACCCTCCGTTAGCCAAACAGCTTGTGAAAGATACACGGAGCAGTATCACGTCGAGTAAAAGCAAGAAAGGGGAAGAGAACAGTGTAGTGCTGAACCCTGAAGGGATCATTTAGGTTTGTGGGCCTCAGCAACAGCCACTTTTGTGTTTTGTTCTTCTCTCATCATAATGGACCTTGAATATTGAATGCAGAATTGCAACGAAACCACATTTGAACAATTCACGTTGAAAGATAAAAAGCTCTTTGGAAATGTTTGCACGACACTGATCCGATGGTGTACCTAAGCACAATCATGGCAAATGTTGAACAGGCTACATTCAGCATGAAAAGATTAATGGTTGTATGTGTCATATGTGACTGAATCATCTCCATTAACGGGATTAATTCGCCCGTCTCCTCTCGGGCGTTCAGACCCGTCTTTGCTTGAGCTAAAGCTAAAATCAAACTGTCTTCACGATCTTACGTTCTTTACATTAGAAGACATCTCCAGAGACACTTACCAGGTATTACAACCTTGACCAACACGGTAAACATTCACCCACAAACACTTAAACTCATACACAGAGAGATAATTATCACTCAACACCATAAAATCATAAAAGAAAAAAACACAAGGCAGCAAGTCCTAATTTCTCTGAGGCACAAGCCGGCAAATTATACACACAAATCATGCGAAGATATCCTGCATGTTCACGGATAGCCCTCTACTGGCTAGGCCGCACTGGGTTTTCAAAACAGGTGGAAAGGAATGATTGAGCATGTGTATTTTCTCTTTCTTCTAAACATCCCGGTACGCGCCGGAGAGGACCATGCAGTCCTCAGGATTGCAGGTGTGTGAGATGAATGATCGAGACCCTAATGCGCAAATGACCTGAGAAGACCATTACCTCCGGAGAGTAAGATGAATGCAGGTAGGAAAGGACATCAGCATTGCTCAGTGGCTGTGACAGCAGATCTCTCAAGTGAGGCAGGGTAATGTGAATGTATCGCTACACGGGAGGTTGACTATTTCATAAATGAAGTTGTCTAATGCCCACGGCCGTCTGCCTGAGTCATTAGCCTCCGGTTCCTATCACGTCGGGCCCAAACAGCCTGGGTCTTTACAGAGCTTGGGCGTGAAGATGTAAAAGTGGACATTTTAATATCACGCTTGATGGGACCTCATGTACAACAGTTTGCTTTCAGTTTCAGAGATGTCTGGATATGTTCTAATTTAGGTTCATTGCAGGTCAGATCGTTTATAGATCGAAACCAGACGAGGTGTAAGTTATCATAAATTCTGAAAGTACTGTTGATGGCTATTAAGAGATCCACATAAAAATGCAGGGCTGCATTGCATCATTTAAATGTGACTGCTCACATGTGCTTCATTCCAATGGGAGGAGCGGCGAGATGCTGCTGCTGGTTGAGGAAATAAGTCTGAACAGTCAACTGTGGAATACAATGTATTGCGGTTCTTCCGGCAAGCATCGTCTTTTGAAAGCAAAGCATAGTGGTGAGCAGGTGAAAAAAAAAGGAGCAAGCGCACTCTGGAGAGGGGCACTAACAGTGATGGATTGTTCATAAGGGGGAAGCTGAGATACACAAAGCTCTGCCTCCTGGATGATGGCAGAGGTAGGAATTAACAGCACTGAGAGATTAAAGTAATGTTCCTGCTTTGTTCTTGTTGTCTACGACTACCAGGTACCCACGTTCGCTACCCTGAGCTGACATGGGAGAGACACAAAGATGGATGGCCAGATCTTTATCCACCCTGCAGAGGAGGAAGAGGGGTGTCGGAATGACTGAGTATCAATTCCCCAGTTCCACCCACCTGAAACCATACTGTGCTCGCACTCTTGCCACTCTTAAAAACAGCGCATCCTGTGTGGAATACGGTGCGATGACAGCATTGCAGATGAAGCCCAGCGCAGTGAGAGAGAGAGAGAGAGGGAGAATGAGAGAGAGAGAGAGTGGGGGTTCGCCTCAGACATTGTAGGAGAAATGTCAAGACTAAAGAATATTTGAATTCCAGAAACGGGAAATGAATGTCCCCCGTCCGGCTTGGATAATAGACCAATAAAACATTAATGAGTCCCTGTATCAACCTGCGTGGCAGAGTTTGTGCAGCTGACCTTAAAAGCGGTGCGGTGTTCCATCAGGAGGTGGTCGGAGACAGATTTCTGTACATGACCTCACCGCCTCACAGCGAGCACCGACACCAAAAGACATGGACACGCCCAAGACCCACACATGGACACACACATAGACAGTCATATAGTGTGTGTGTGCGTGGATGTGCCCGTGTGCATGTGCGTGTGTGTATTGTGTATGTGTAATGTGTGCTCATGTAATGTGTGTGTCTTGTGTGTGTGTGTGTGTGTGTTGGTGTGTGTTAATAGGCGTTAAAGCCATGTGTGAATGTGCGTGTGTGTACATGGGCATATATGTATGTGTGTGTGCATTTCTATGTGATGGGGTTGTGTGTGTGTGTGTTTGTGTGTGTGTGTGTGTGGCTGTGTAATGTGTGCTTGTGTAATGTGTGACTTTGTGTGCCTTTAATTTGACATCTACTTAAACCAAACCCTCTTCCCAAAAAAGCAATCTTGTTCCCTAATTGTCTTCCAGAAGCCTGAGTCTGAAATCTGATCAGCCATCTGGTTCGAGGGAACGGACAAGAAAAAAAAACACATATCTGGATGACTTTACGTATGTTTAATTTGTTTTATTTCTTTTCTTAGAGAAAGGACAAATCTCTTTTTTTTCTCCAATCAAACAAAATGTTTTCAGGCAGTATGAGAATAAATTGTAAAAACCTGACCTTTTCGTGGTCACCAGAGCTGCTACACCTACTGCACACAGACAAACCAGCCTACTGAAGTGTTTGGAGGTTGGCGGGAGACAAACCTCTCTAAAGTGAGAACAAGCTCCAGTTTTTGATGTAATCATAGAGGTCTGAAGTAAGTCCCGCTGTGCCACCAACTCACTCGCCTGCCAGTTGAGATCATCGCCAACAGCTTAGCAGTGCTGACAATTAGGATCCAAGAAGGATTGTGGCAGATCTTTCAGCTGAGAGGGCTTTGTCAACAGCGTTCAAATCCAATCATCCACTGGCACCTCTGTCATGGGGACTTCTAGCTTCCTCTTCCTGGGTTTTACCGTGAAATCGCCTCTTGCGGAAATATCTCTAGTAAAGTGCATTTACAAAGGCAAAGGGAAAGAGAGATGCTGGCATTGTTCAATCCACTGATGCAAGCGATCAAGGTCAAGGTGTTCAAATAAAGACAAATCCTGTGATGAAGGAGCTAAAGCTGCCAGGCTGCAATGAACCGTCCCATTTAATTCATCATTGGAAAGACATTCAATCTCTATTTCATCAAACTTCACTTTGATATACTCCTCTGATGTTTCAATGAGAAGCAATGGAAAGAAACTAATTTGATTAATACATTAAGCATTTTGACTCATCAGCTGATTGGGATGGAGATGAATTAAGCGCACTGTCCTATCTCAATGCACCATCTACACGCCTTGTTTCATGGCTGTAATTATTGAGGGGCCTGCAATCTCATAATCTGAATCTCAAATTAATTTCAATCTCACCTTGTTCCATGAGACTGGTTTACTTTCACATCCCGTTCAGCGTTTGTCTCTTATTATCTGTGGAATTGTCCTGAGACACATTCGTTGGACTAACTGGCCACTGTTGGGTCACGGTGAACTAACAAGGCAATGCTCATTGAGATAGTAAAACGAGACATTAATTTGAAAAAGCAATTAATCAAGAAAAAAATGTCAAGATCAACACATTTAAATCTGACAAAGCATTATTTATTTATTTTTTATCAAAAAGATAATGAATTCAAACCTGCTTGCAGCATCAAGTATCCACAGCTTGTCTTTGATCATTCTGTGAATGCATGGTTTTCTGTTTGACCTTCACCAAACACACAAAGCTCCCATCAGGGCTTTCTGAGGTAATTCACTCGTTCAGTTTCACAGTTCAATGACTTCCACCGCACAGACAATCCCTCAAAACCTACGAGACTGAAAACTGTCAATTATCCTGAAACTCTGATACCGTCACTGACTGTACCAATCAAAAGTTGATAATGACACAGAGGGGCATTAAAATCGTGCCGGGACACGGGACGAAGGAAAGGTCGGGAAGTATCAGATACTATATCAGCAGAGGTGACACCTGAGTCGGGCGTGATGTGAAACTTAAAGCTACTGCAAAGCAGCAAAGAGTGTCAGAGTGGACACCACATTAAAATCTTATCTAGATACAGACTTGACAAAGAGGCGATGAAGCCTTACGCTGACCAACCGAGAAAGGCTCCATTTATTACAAGCCATGACAAGGAGCAAATGGAGCAATGCTCCTCGACAATACGATTCTCTGTACCTTCTCCACAAGGCTGAGAGAACACAGTATTCATCCTTGCTGACAGTTAAATAATAGATGTACCACAAAAATGTAATTTTCCTCCTGAACTCCATCATGCTCGTACAACTATGAATTTAGAATCTCAAGAAAATGGATTATACTGCCTGCATGTCATAGGGGCATACTAATATGAGTGACAAGATGATATACATTTTTCTGGGGTGCATTTGTGAGGACCACAAGATTTATAGAGTACTGCAGGAGAGGTCTTGAGGGGGGCTATGTCATATTAAGAGCCTTCATAAAAAATTTAGTTCATAAAAACAAGAAGGGCTATATGATCATTCTTTTCTGTGCCAGGATGATTTGTGAATCTGACCACCAAGAACAAAAAGAGAAATGCTGCAAACAGAGAACACTGCATTTACACATAAACAAGAGTAAGTGACGCTTAGTTGAAAAAAGGAAAACACTCATCGTGTGCTATATACTGTATTTATATTATTGATGAACCAACTGTAAATCTGTTTCGTGTTATGGTCGGCATGTTCAAATATTAAGTACATTCTCCACCGTGAACACACTGTAAAACAGAGAAAAGACATTTTTGTTATGCCGGGGAGACTGGCAGCTTCACCGGTGTCGAACACCCTGCAAGATTTTTTCCAATGCAGTGGCACGACGACTGTACGAACCACTGCAATGCAATCCTCAGGGAGGTATACCAGAAGCTTTCTGAATCAGGAGCACAATAAATGAACATGATCTCCAACATGATCCCTAAACACCAAGTATCATTCCTGATGTTTGGCACTGCATCTCTGGCTCCAGGCCCGGGAGCACAACATCCAAAATGCAGCCCCTCTTGGGTTTGGACACCAAGGACTGATGGGATTAAGAGTGTGTGGGCTGATAGGACTCTGCTCCGATGCTATCCCTCAGATATACATCATTATAGATGGGGGAATCCCACAGGCGCTGGGATTAGCCCGCTAGACTTTCACTGCAGGTGATAAGGGAGAGAAGGAGAGGCTGGCAGAACTACACAACATAATGGGGAGATGGGAAAGCAGAGATAGGAGGGGAGCCAGCGGACCGCACTGCCTGGTGTAATGCGTGTGGTAGGAAACACAGAGCGCTTGAGCATGAGTAACTGCGAACAATAGCTACAGGGAAGGACAACTTCGAGATAGGGGAACTTCACCAACTCTGGGAAAAGAAAAAAAAAACATGGGGTGCATTGTTCTGACTGGATGTTGAAATGTAATAAGATGAAGTGTGGCGCAGATGGGAGATTTCATTTTTTTATGCTTTCCACAATCCAATGGAGATTTCGTCTCTGCGGATTTGCGAAAGGCACCGGGCAGAGCTGAAGGTTAGAACGTGACAGACGTTACATGCCAGTCGGTGTTAAAACATTGTAAATGAAGACTTCGTGGTGCAGCGATGTCAACGTGGTTTTGATCTACCATTTGAACGTTCACCCAGGAATCTCGGCAACTGCACCCAACCAATGACGGACAGTGAAATTCCTTTCATTTAGCTATGCAGATACAGATAAACCATATAGAATAATCCCCCACGTATAGCTCGAGCAAAGGCACCTCAGCTCTCTCTCTCTCTCTCTCGCTCACATATCAAACATGTATTCCCTCAGCACTCCAAATCCCAGCTTAACCCTCACCCTACGAAAACCAGGCAGCTAGTTATCACCGCGGCTTTGACATTAGCATGCATGCCCTCTCTCATTTGGGAGATCTTCTTAAGAGTCAGGGATGATAAAAAGCTTTCCTCTCTACTGCTCTTCCATTCCTGACTTTGACTCACCCTTCCTCTGCCTGGACCTGCCCGCCTCTAACTATGAGTTGGAGATGAAACGCTTCATTCCCTTTCTTTTTCTCCTCCTTTTCTATTATCATGCAGCGCTAGAGCCGCCCTGCTTGACATTTCTCTTTTCTTCTGCTCTTCTACTGTCTCAGTCTACACCTGCTGACTCTTGAAAAACAACTGCTGTCCTATGCAAAAAAGTACCCCTATTTCAGTGCTCTTATATGCGAAGTCACATCCACTTTGGCTTTTCATTGTCATGATTACAACCAATTCCTTGGGGCAATTTCTTTTAACTGCTGGATGAATGGCCTATCAGTACAACAGTAAGTTTTACAGGGGTTAAGTTTCTACATGGACCCATAAAATAGCACGCCTTCCTGCAAACACACAAATGTGAGAAAAATAATCTGTGCATGTCAGTGGGAGATGTGGATGGGGCGAGTCTTGAATCGGTCAGGGGCGAGATGAAACCAGAGTAAACTCCGTCAAACATTGTTTAAAGTCTGATTTGTCATTCCATGTGTAGATTTCTGCCCCGTCCTCCTTATATTACTTTAGAAAGCCAGGGGCTAAAAATATATTCCCACAACGTCAGTATAATACTTTGATAATGCAATTACACTGCTTCGTGGCTGAATAGGGAGGGCAAAGGAACATGAAAGTGGGTTCGGGAGCACGAAGGGGTGCCGGAGCTATGGATTATGAGAGAAGTTGATAATGAAATGAAATCATCAGACACTCAAGCGATTATGCTAATGAACACATTCCGTATTCATCACTGTTTAATCTGCATGCGGACGGAAGTGCGGAGGCATTTTCTTTAACACCAAAGGCTTAGATTGATAAGGGGCTGAGTTACAGTACGTCACCTATGACACGTGGAGGACTGAGGTGGGGTTAACGGTGAAAACGCAAAACAATTACCAATTTAGAGAGTCAATTTGAGAAAGGAAAGCAGTCGTTACAGCAGCAGCTAGTAGAAGTTGTTGTAGCTGTATTGTTATTTTTATCGCGTTGGACAATGTGAAATCCTAGTCCCAGAAGTTTGAAAAATGCACTTGCAAAAGCAGAATCTGGATGATACGACAACACCACATCAGACAGACCTCTTACTGAAACATACTGTACATTAGAAACTATGCTATAGGTCAACTGGTATTGAGCAGATACGATTTCAAAGTGACCCCTGTAACCTTTGCAGTGTGATCAGGTGCTGTAGGAGAACGAAGAAACGTGAAAGGTCTTGTGCCGCTGTGCTGAAAAGAGGAACTGGTCCAGGAGCCTCATCACATTGACAGCAGATTAGTGCTCTGCAGCGCCAGAGCAGACGGTGCAAGATTAACTTTGATGTGCGATTCCGCACAGAGCAGCCGCTGGATATCAGCTCCCTCCACCAAATGGCCCCTTAACTCTGGGTTTGCAGCGTGTGCATTCATGAGCTACAGTATCTAAAAATCAGCTTTTAATGGTAGAGAACAGTTTCACCAGGTTTTGACCTAAATGGATTTATTGTCTTGGTAGTATTGTATCCACCATAAAGAAACATGGGATGATTTCTGGCTTAAATGTTCCAGTTTTATCCATTAGCCATCATGGCACATATTGTTTTCAGCATCCATTAATGAATTAATTGCTTTTTTGATTAAAAATTTACACACAAAAATCCTTTGAGGATCAGTGCTACTCAGCCCATAAAATGTGCATAATGTTTTGTATGAAAACACAATACTTAATTGCCAGTGCACCCATTTAAATGATCAACTGTTAAAAACCATTAAGTGTAAATTTAAAAGAAATAATTGAAAATACCCATCACTGTCTCCAGACCTGAAGGGAAGGTGATGTCTCGAACAAAACCCCAGATTTAATTTAATATACAACTATAAAAGACAAAGAAAAGCAGCTAAAAGTGGTGAATGCTTTGATATCAAAACGTCTGAGCCTCACATGTTATTAAATCATCTTCATGACAAATGTGCAAACTATGCTGGTGAAGACTGCGTGATAGGAATGAAAGAGTGGACCTTACATTGTGATTGTTGTGTCAAGGTACAGTTTCTATTTTGTGATTAATTTTATGGGCAACATCTGAAAGATTAATGTCACATCAAAAGATTTAAAAAAAGTAAATATCCAGTCGACCAAATATAGTCCTAGAATTTGGAGGAGAAGAAAAGTCTCAGGATAATTAAAGGTTGGGGGGAAAGGGATTGATTTTCTTTGTGCTCAACACCAGTAAACTTCTTGATTCTGTTTGAGTTGCAACTTTAAATTGTCTATATCAGCTTTTTGCACCAAACAGCTGCAACTGCTCATTTTCAGGTTTGCTTCTCAAACAAATCTACACACACATTCAGGATAGAAAGGTATCGCCTTGAACAGTATATTGAAAGTAGACCTCAATACAGAAATGGCCTCGGTCTGTTCCTCAGAGTGTCTTTGAAACAAACGTCAAGGTACAAATTCCTGCCGTTTAAAAGAAGTTCAAAAGAAACACTTCAAAAACCCCACAGTGAAACTGGGGAGACTAGTGGAGGCTGGGATGAGACAGAAAGAGTGCTGAAGCATAAAAATGTAGCGAGCGCTCTCGCTGAGAATTTGGACAGCAGCCAGCCCGGCGACAGGAGTGAGCCCAGATAACAGTGAGTCAGTGAGTACCAGGAACCAGCGAGAACCTGTGGGGAAGTATTGGGAAGAGCTGCATCTATTCTAACAGCTGCTGACTGGCCCTTGGGGCAGAGCAGAGCTGCTTGCTGCAGCCATATCCACCATCTCCCCATCTGCACCACGCCACTTCATGCGCATGGGGACATCATTACTTTTTCCATTTCACTCCATGGGACTTCTCCTGTCAAATCAAAAAAAATGACATGAAAAATAATAACTCAGGGCCATGGCAGAACAACAGCTCCAACACCAAAAGGCTGTTTTGCAGATGGAAATTGGTCTTGCATCCACACAATCTGTCCGTCATCAGTGGGGTTATTGCTGCGTCTGCTTTCACAGCAGGGGGTGGCCGAGGCCTGAATTGAACTGACCCTGGGCCGCTGGGAGAAAGCATGTGTACTTAATGACACAACTCCCATTATTTATAACCCCAGTATGTTTGTCACTGCAGAGGACAGGCCTCCCGATGAATAACGATGTTAACACTCGGGAGGCAGGTGCTGGGGCAAAGCGCTGGCTCCACCCGGACAGCGCATTCAAATGTACCGTTAAAGAGTTGTGACTGAATGAAGGTTATTCATTTTAATCACACTACAGCACACCCCTCTCTCCCTCCCACTGTCCCAGGGGGTTGCTATATTTAAGCACTTTTTCATTTCTTCTTCTTTTTTTGGTCTTGGCTGATGGCAAGGCAATTGCTTTGTGGGATGTCTGCCCTTGAAGAATCAGACAACAGAAGGAGATATTTATACATACTGTAGATGTGGAGCGAGAGCAAGCTGCATCAGATTCGCCACCTTCCTCTTTGACTGCGCAGTGGTAGGAAATCAAATCATTGGCTTTTTTTTACTGCCCACTTTTTTGCTTTTATTTCCCTCTTTTGTTGTTTCCCCTTCAGATACAGAAACAGAAGGGGTGTTGGTTTTGTACCTGCACTATAAGAGTAGCTGTCTGTCCTCGGGGAGAGAGGGGGAGTTTAGTAATGTTTGTCTCCCATTTCTCCCATTCATTCTCCCGCTTTCTAATTGGTCTTCTCCATCTGTTGAGGCCTACACATTGTCTTCTGGGGATGCTATGGCTAAAACATCCTATCAAACACACAAATGCATCTGGGACAGCCTTGTTGGCGGTCTGTCGTAGCAGAGGGTGTGTGTGTGTGTGTGTGATGTATAATCAGAAGACCAGCAGCATACAGCATGGAGATAAGTAGATATAAAGAATACGCGGCACCCAGATATAAAGCTGGCAGGATTGGCTACTTGGAAAATTAATCTATCAGCACACAGCAGATCTGTTGGTGGCGAGTGACATACTTTAATAAGAATTATTTCACCAGATGACGATGTTGACAGATGCCGGAAAACACAGTGTCAGTATTATTGACTGAATGCCAAACCCACATAAACTAAATCTTTTTCCTCTGCAGTCCCCAAAGATGTCAAGGAAACAGAAAAGGTTTTTTTACAGTTCGAAAAAAATGGCAATGTCTTTGGAGTCTCTTCCAATTCCCTCTTGGACTTGTTAATGATATGGGAGATTGTGTTGCTCAAGCTTGTCACTCTTTACATCCTATTGACTGGGAGTTGAACGCTCAGGATCGAGGAGTAGGACGATGTGTTTGTGGTAATGATCACAGTCCATTAACTTTGATGGTTGCCATTTCATAGAAAAAGACAATGGGAGCTGGGAACGGTAGCAGCTTGTTTTCTGACACAAACATGTGTACACAAAATCGTGGGGGGAAGAGCTCGGAGGAGTAAACTGCGGCAAAGTCCACACAGAATTGATTTCTGGATCTAAATGAGACAACCTCACCTTTGGAGGTAATTGAATGTCACATTAGAGAGGCAGTTGCCGGGATCTATCTCCCAGGATGCTCGGTTGTGATTCCCCTGTGACTTCCAGAAGACAGCGAGGACCGGAGCATCCAGCATCACCACCAGCAGATACATCTGGAATGTAAATGGTGTGCCTGTCATGTGTGTTTCCCAGCATGTGACACTGAGACTGTACGTGCAAGCAAAAGGAGACTGAGCTGCATCTGAAATTAATTGTATTGTCTGGCTTTATTAATGCTGACTGTCTGGGTCGGTTTTCCTCTCTGCCCAACTCAGTTGTCCTGGCTCGGTAAAAACAGGACACACTCCATTTGTCTGTGGCTATTATGTAAAGATAGGGCCATGGATGCCAGAAATCCAACTCTTAAGCTCCTCCACAGGGATTATAGACAATTGGCTAAGAGGAAAAAAACAAATAATCACCTGTTTATGGTTTTGCTGTAATACTTTGAAAAAAAGCTAAAATCCCCACATGGAAATGCAATCATTTCAGGGGAGATATTCCTGCATAGGGCGCCTGCAGGGAGACAAACAGACAGGAAATCCCTTAGGTGGGAGCTGAGCTCACACTTCAACAACGCCGAGACAAACATAACTATCTACGTAGTAATCATCAATCCCACTCTACATAAAGCTTTTAAATTGTTGCAGTTTTTAAGTCAGTGGGATCCAACCAGTACAATAACAGAGGGTGTTGACAGGAGAGAATTTGTCATTTATTTATTTTAACATTTAACTTTAATATGCTTATCTGCGGAGCCCTGGTCACCTAACATACCCCCTGCAATCTGTATTCACTACCACCATGTAACCTTTGAAAAGAAATAACCTAAATTGATTAAGTGTTTTGGTATTTTAACATTTTCACAGCTATGGCTCAGAAGGATCTGGGGCCTCATTTATAACCATTACATACAACAAAAAACAAACTTGAGGGGAGGATGTGCGCACTTCCATGCTAACTCCGACCCATGCGTACCAACATTTTGGAGACGGGAGGTGAACTGAAGCCAGATTGTTGATCCACTTCATATTAACATTAAAACCAACAGCGTTATTTGAGCTCGCGCGACATATCTGTTCCATAAGAACCTTCAATTGAAAATATGTACAACAACTTACATACATATTGTTGTGTCCCATGATGATGACATCTGTGACCTTGGATCTTTGAACTGAGTCAAGTATTACACGGATTGACCCGACCGAAGCAAACCATCCCAGTACAAACACAAAACTCACCACTCTGGTTTATTAGCGGACAGGTCTGTGTGTGGTATGATCAACACTGTATAATATTGACCTTTCTATGTAGAGCCTCTTTTAATCATTTAAATAAATAATTGTATTAAATTGTATAGATATGGGACATCACAGTTGTCTCTGAATGTAATAATCCTGCTGTTTTGGATGATTAAAATACGTCGATACAGCAAGCTCTGTCACATTCTCAAAGTGTGAAGCGATTCTTTTTTTGCCTTAGATCTTTTTATTTCAGGCTCTGTTCTCTCTATCGTACTCACTCTCACTCACTGTAATATCAGCAGCAGCAGCAGAGTACCAGTGTATTTTCTTTATTAATGATATGACTGCTGTCCCATAAAATCGCTCTTCACCTCCACCCCGATGTCAGTGTGGGAGTTGCTCTTCTTCTTTTCATCGCTTGATGCCATGATTCACTGTGGAAACCCATTGGTCAGCAGGATAATTTAGTATTCATGAATCATGAGGTGCTTTGCATTGACCATTTATGGTTGAATGCTGGCGGGTAGAGGGCAGCACATGAGGCAGATCCATGCACGAACATTTCCAGGCGGACTGTGATTTATAACAGGAGCATTGCGGTTTTATATATCAGATTATTTATTTGCATATGCTATTTTTGGCTTTTGTGCGCACGTACACTTTTAGTAGGAATCATACGCACTATTTTATAAATGAGGCCCCTGGTCCCTAACTGATGATCTCTTTAGTAAAATTAGCATAATTCAATGAAGAAATACTATGTAACAAGTAAGAGCTCTGCATGTTTTACTGAAGTAAAAACAAACAAGAAAGTATTATCAGAAAAATGCACTGGAGCATCAAACTAGGGACGTAAAACCAAGCAGAGACACCGATATCATAGATTTTACAAAAAGGGGAACAAACCATCCAAATTGATCACAAAAAGCAGCATCTCACACTGCCTCACGCATTACATCATCTGATGGCTCCTCAGCAGTAGACATCAAACAATTAATTTTCTAATTTGAACATTCCTACAATTGACTCCGACTGAAAAACAGAATTATAATGGAATCTCACAGTGAGGAGAATTGTCGCGGCAATTATGTCTCTTCAGAGTGGAAAAAAACCCATGTCCAGATGTGTTCTGAATTTTCATTCAAAATAATAGGAATAAAAATAAAGTAGTCCCTATTTATCCAAATGCACTGGGAAAAAACATCCACTCACTCACTCTCTGCTAGACATATACTTTATGGCTATTAACGAAAATATGACCCACCTGATTGTCCTTCATACTGATTCTCTTCTATTATTGTCCTCTTCACAGAGGGATCAAACAGTCACTCGTTCAGTCCACAACGTTTTGTCCAAGGTATCAGATCCAGTGGCTTGATAGTATCTCACTTTATGTAGATGATTCATTATTATATGTCACCAACCCTGACACAACCATACCTACAGTTCTAAGAGTTCAGGATCAGTCCATTTGCAAGAATGATGAAGAACATCCCAATCTGCCATTTAAACATTCAGTTAGTTGGGTGTAAAAATCACCAATAATAGTTAAAGTACAGTGGGAAATCAGATCCAAATGTCTATATTTGTTCCAAGCATAATCCAGTTTCATACCACTATAGTTTTTTTACTGCATTCAACCAGATGATCCCCAGTAAAATATTTATGGAGAAACAAAAGGACTCAGGTGGCCTCTCGCTTCTCGACGTGCATATTTTAAAGCCGTCTCCCTGTGGTTAAAGGATTTTTATGGTATGGCCGCTGCATGACTCCAGACTGAAATAACCACAAGCAATCCACACTCACTTCCCGCTTTGCGCCGCTCATAATTGCCAACACTGGTTAATGATATTTATATAAACTTGGCTGTAACCAAATCACAATGCACTGTATAGCAGTTTAACATTTCTATTCACTCACTTATATCCAATAATGAACTTTCCCAACCATCTTTATCGGAGAAATGCTTCTAAATGTGGTAAATGACAAAGGTAGCATTGCGGATCTGTACATTGATAAAAACTTTGATAAAACTTTTGCTAGGTTTGAACAATTATCAAAAAAATTCAGACCGACTATTTTTCATTTCTTCCGGTACTTTCAAATCAGGGACAAGGCTCGTTGAAAAATTGCTTATTTTCCTACAACCCCTACCCCAACTATCTTGCCTGGACTTTTTGTTAAAGGTCGATGTGTTAAATAAGTGTAGAGTCTCAATGATTTATTCTCAGATCATGAACATCTCATATTCAAGAACAATAGGGAGATGATCTAAGGGTCTGCTGTCAGATGAGAAATGGGTTATGGCTCTTCCTTTGATCCTTCCCTCCTCTATATGCTCAAGACATAATGTGATACAATTCAAAAGGCTTCATTGGCTCCACCTCTCTGATGACAAACTTATATGAACATGCCCAGACCTAAACTTTACATGTGAAAGGTACAAAGAGATGCCAAATCAGATGCACCCTCAATAACTTCAATTTGTATTTTTAATTAGTTGGATTTTGTTCTTTTTGTTTTTAGTGACCCGTCTCTTTCAGATGTCATTGTTGCAGCTTTTTTTTAATCATTCCATTATTTCTGTACATATTTACACTTTGAGATAGTGACAGTAACATTTGAAATGAATTATCTATTGATAAAGTATTAAAATATCACCCATATTTTAGGTTGTTGGCTTTGGTAAGTACATGGACGTATGTTCTCTGCTAAGTGCAATTCTAGTTAAATATGTATTCCATCATTGGATTAAAATTATTAGACATAGCATGCATTAAGATTGGTCTTAAATGTCTAACATACTTTGGTCAAATACAAAGTCAATAAAACAGCACACCTGTATAAACAGCTCTGTTTAGTTACCCTGATTTTAATTTTTAGATATAATATCAAAATTCCACTTTTCCCTGTTCCTGGAGTTTATCATTATATGCCCACCCTAGCAAAAAGACAGACAGAAAGAGAGGGAATCATTTCCCCACCCGACTCAAACAAGGAGAGGACCTATTGTCGGGGACCAGCGGAGAATCACGTGAACAGCGCCGTGCCGCGCGTGTCGGCGGAACTACTTGTAACCGGTAGTACCAGTGTAGACGCCTCACCCGCCCTGTTCACGCGCATTTCTCAGCCGACTGCAGCCTCCTCCCTTTGTTGCCGAGGGTGACGTCTCCGTGTGTGGCGTACACAGCTCCGGGAGGCGGCTCGACAGCTGCGCAGCCCCCAGTCCCAACGTCAGACAGGGGAATCCACCAAGCCAGCCGGGACGCGGCGCCCGAGGGCAACCATGAACTTGAACATAGGTTATTTTATGAGCAACATACACAGTTTTGGCATGCATAAGTGAAGTGTGTGAATATACACACACACACACACACACACATATATATAAACACACACACACACACACACACACACACACACACACACACACACAGACTCCAATGCAGTTTAATCCAAAACATTAGCGAACATTATATCTTTTTTGCCAATAATTTAGGTTGTATTTAAAATCTGAATCTCAAAAATAACTACTAGCCTACTGTACTTCATATTTTCCATACTTTCCACCACAGTGTTCTGCTTAATGAAACATAACCTCACGTGAAGCTAAAATACAATTACAGCAAAGTGTCCTAACCTGCCGCCCCCCCCCCAGCGGGAACATGATGAGTGACACATTAGCAAGGGAACACAGGCATCCTGCATGGGCACACTTAATACAATTCAGCAGAATGACTAAAAAATAACCATCGAAATTACAAAGAAACAGCACTTTAAAATGTTAAAGATTAACAATGTGACGTTAGAGCTTGCAAAAAAACATGCAACATGCAACGACAATTCTAACATCTTAGTTTGTTGTTTTAGCATGCTAACAATTTGCTTATTCACACTAAGCACGAAGTACAGATGATATCGGTGGTAGAAGAAAAGTTAATAAAACGTCTATGAGACTCTTATGCCCTGGTCTTCTCTTTACTCTGCCCTGATTACCTTACAATTATAAGATAACCTGGTATTTTTAGACTTAATCACACCACCCTACTGTTTCATAATTATTGAGTTTACGATTCCCAAGCATTCTAATTCTGCTTTGTTATCATATTAATCTTTTCCTCACTGCTAATCAAGGTGAAGTGTTCTCTGTGTGAGATCTACAGTAAGCTCACGAGGTGTGTGTCAGACACAGGAAAATACAGATTCTGCATCATCTCTGGAGAGTGTAATTGTTACTGGTAAATATATATAGAAGTGATTACTACACATATTTAATACAGGTACTATCAAAAGGAACATTTCTTCTGCCAGGAAGCAGTGCAGAAACCTGAAGATGTCCAGGCAGAGTGCAGCGGGATGCGGGAGAAATACTCTCAGAAAAAACAGGCATCACTAAATCATGAAATGGTATTTTTTAGTGTGGTTGGTGTAGTAAACAACTGAATCACACGATTAGCTGGTGCTTTGTTGGGGCAGGGGGGGGAGGGGGGGCATTCTGTGGCTATGTGTAAAAGTCGCCACACACCACCGCTCTGTGGGATAATAAATTATCATGAAATACAGGCAGTAGATAGACACTGGCATGTGCTGCCTTCCATCTGTCATGTGACTACTCTGAATTTACAGTGGGTGGCTCCAATAAAAGCATCATCACCATTTCCTGCTGGGGTTATTTTTTAAAAGTCAGCTTGTGGTAATTCAACTGCATCGTATTGTTATGTGCGATTGAAATTTTTACCACCTTTGAATAAATTTCGGATGCACACAAAACAGAGAACTAAAAGAAATAATGCAATTTTTTAGAGTGGCAGTTACTGCAGAGCCAGTTTATTGGAACAGTCTATAATGTGCTGGCTTTATTGTGCCCATCACCAACATAAAGTGGCTTATAATAGTAACTATAATAGCATCTGGCAGTATCTCATCAGGTATTATAGACTGCTTAATAATAACTGATGTATTTATATTATATTTAAAAAATCCATCACACTTGCATTAGATAAGCTGAAATGATCAGTTGATGGATCTGAAGGTCTGAACCTGACATAAAATAATGGAGCTATATGATCACCACTTAATATGTCATCAATCCATCTGAGGCCGCATGGAGACGGCTAACGAAGAAGGAAATATTGAGACTGCGGTGCGGTCACCGACACACCTGTATATTGGAAATTAGTTAGAGGTGAAAGAGGAAAATGTCGCCCTGCAGCACATGCCCTGTTTAGTTTCTGTTTGACCAAATGGCCTACATTAGGTGATATATTTAGCTATTTATAGGAGCCGGGGCAGGCAGGAAACAGCTGCCATGCGTCAGGGTGACAGGCTGACATCCCTCATCTCAGCAGGACCTCCCTGGCAGGCCGACAGGAGGAAGCTCTTTATACCTAAACTGAAATGGGACATAGCCTCTTATCATTCATACCACATACAGAAACTAATAATCTATGGAGCCTGTGGCAAAGACTCAACAATGAAACTGGGTTAAGAGTGGCTACTATGGACAGCTTGATTCAAAGCCACACTTGTGCGCCTTACAGAGATCTGTACTCTGCCTTTACAGCAAACACTGTGTATTTCATTCAAGTGGGATCAGTATTGATCACGAGGAGCTTTTATTGCATCCTGGCTGCTGTAAACTGGCACGAGATTCCTCCGCTACTGGCAAAAAGGAAATGGTTCATGAGCGGTGAGACAGAGCTTTGAGCTGACAAACAAGCTCAATCAATATTCATGACTTTGCCATGATGCCGCTCACGTTCAGGTGTTCGGAGTGGGATGGGAACCAAGTTTCAATTAATGTGCTCGTATCAAAGTTTTTGCGTTTCTCCGGGAGTCTGATGACAAGAAAGGCCTTCTGTTTGTCGCTGATACATGAAAGTTCATATTGATTTCAACACTCTCACCGAATACAAGAAAGTAACCGGTGTTAACATTACACATCGCTACACGATATAAGTGTGTCACCATGAAATGAATATGTGCTCCGCAGCATTTAAGTGTAGGTAGGTGGAAAAACTAGGGTAACTGTCAAGGTAATGGATTTCTCTCATTTCACCCCAGTTAGTGTTTTGCCGAGAGGCATTAAAAAAAGAGTAAAAGTGTCTTTTTTAAAAAACCTTATCTAAGGTGATGTCCTATCGCTCTTCAGACGAGGCGGAAGTTGCATTAGTGTTCGAGCTCTTCTCTGTTTAATTCTCGCGGCAGACTGATTATTGCTGTTAGCTACAATCTCTGAATCTCTGCTGATCACAGATGTTGGCTTGTTGGCTGCTGGGCGTTTTTTGATAAAGAGACAAATGTCGAGGGGGAGGAGGGGGAGCGGGTGGTGGTGGTGGTGGGGGGGATTCTCACATTCTCCCTCTCTGGCATTATAAACGCTGGCACTGTTTCAAGATGCCGTGTTTGCTATGCTGTCCCAT
The DNA here is from genome assembly GCF_022539355.2 of Hippoglossus stenolepis. Taxonomy (NCBI): domain Eukaryota; kingdom Metazoa; phylum Chordata; class Actinopteri; order Pleuronectiformes; family Pleuronectidae; genus Hippoglossus; species Hippoglossus stenolepis. The sequence continues at coordinate 11,851,998 of NC_061487.1, read as the reverse complement.
TCGCCCGAGAAATAATCGGTGCAAGGAGCAATACATCCCACAGTCTTCTCAGTGACAGGAGGGAGGATCATCACCTTCCTCGCAACTTTTCGCTCTTACATCTGTGCCACAAAGCTGGATTTCGGGGTCAGGAGGCTGGTTCGACTCGGGGAAATTGAGTATAATGAATACTAGTCCCATGTTTACCATAGTGACAGTGGCGTCTATAAATAACAGAACAACTGTTTCCCTTGAAACCAGCACTCATTACATGCCATCACAGGAAACCGTTGAATGTTCAGACAGCCATAGCAGACTTTGTGTTACAGCTCTCAATGAAAACAAAGGGCAGCTTGTTCTTTCAAAGCTGATAGGTTTAAGAGCGACACAAAAAAGAACAAGGGCAAGGCCGGTGACTTTATATGTTAAACACTACAATTTATTACAGTGATTTTATTCTCTTAATGCTAATGTTCCCGTGTGGGACTTACTCAGATCAATTAATTCCTCTGTTCAACACTATGTGGAGTTGATAATTTGTTTTCTGACCTCACAGTAAAACGCTGACCATGAAAATTTAAATACTTAATTATGAATTACTCTCTAAGGAAACATTCAGCGGCTGTTCTTGACTTATAAACCATTTGTTACACAGTACATGGAAGGTATTGAATTAGAGATCCAACTAAAAGACATGAAATGGCCTGTCTGCGATGAAGGCGCAATAGGTTTGTTAAGGTTTAGGGAAAATTGTGATTTAGATTGGAAGGATTATTTTTTATAAGGAACAATTGTAGTCATACTGTGAAACACAACTGTGAGAGTCAGTTTGAAACAGGAAATGAACAACATTTTTCTCCACGTTAAAGTCCAGTGTTTTGTTGACTCATCTATCCACTTCAGCTTCCTCCCCATGTGGACTCTATGCAGACTGTGTCGATTGAAAATAAATGTCCCCTGACTTTCTCCTCGGCTCCTGTCATGATTACTTTGACCACTTGAGGGTTTAATCACTTGAATGTAAACATAGGTTGTTTGTAAGGAACTTGCTCAGACGGCTGATGTTGCCATTCTGCCTGAGAGGACAGTCTCAGATGACCACTGTCTTTGCTTTACCATAAATATGAAGCTACAGTTCAGCCTGGAGCTGGTTGGCTGAGCCTTTAGCCTGCAAACTAGAAACAGGGAGAAGTAGCAGGCCTGTCTCTGTAATCACCTCAAAAGCTCACAAATCAACACAATGAATCTTATTTGTTAATCCAATCCATAACACCAAGAATGACTCAATGTGGTTTCTTTGCCTGAAAAAGTGACAACAGGACTATAGGAGAAAAAAAGAAGTAAAAGAAGAAAAGATTTTCACCCTTTTGCGAACACATGGTTGACATTAAGAAAATAAAGGATGATCAAATTGAGAAACATAAATCACCAATTTGACATAAAGGAAATACAAAAGCAAATAGAGATGTTGCATGTCCTTCACAACATGACAGTTACAGACACTAAAAACTAATGAAAAAAACATTAGGAAAAAAAAGGATATTACTGAATCAAATATGACCATATTGTTGGAACCCTAGGTTGACAATACGACAGCTGTCATTGTTAGAGCATTTTCCAACATCATACACGAGTGGTTGACTTCAGCAATAGGAACCATCTGCTGCATGTTTTTGTGTTTGTATAAAATTACAAAAGAAATGTTGGTGCTGATGAAAATAAATTTAGAAATAGCCTATCAATGATATTAATGATGAAAATGTTCCCCTTATAAAACATGACACACGGCTCTCCCCCACATGATATCACAATACTCTGTGTAATGGTAAAAAGAAACAACTAAAACAATCTCAATATAAGCTTTGTAAGAAGAGTAACAGTAACAATAAGAATCAGTGTTAAGAATATAAGGCTCTATATTTAGACTGGCAATCCCAACACTTTGTATATTTCCTTTTAGAGCACATTTATTGCGATCCTGATAATTGCATGGATCTAATGTTAAGCAGAGGCTAAACTAGAAGACTAAACGAAAAGAGAATCCACTTAGAATACGGTTGTACATTTCAACAAAGTGATGAGGAGGCATTGTGTGTGTCTGCATACCAATCTCCATGACCAGACACGCCATTTTCATCTGTATGTTAATGCTGACTATGTAAATAAGCCATGCAGCACCGGAGGAAGAGATAACTGTTGGGCTTGGTGCAGAAGATAAATTTGCACGCTACAATATTTGATCCACTGATCGCACGACACACACTTAACATCTGATGTCTTTTAGAACATATCAACTTTCCAGATAGGGCACAGACACATAATGGGAAAAGTTTCCTCATTTCATTCACTCACTCAGGCTGGGTCAGGGTTTCTGGGTTTCTGTTAGATTGGATGGAAGTGGAACAAGGCAGAGCAAATGCCTACCAACAACAATGAAATTGAGGTGATGCGTTTTCTCAAATATCACCTTATTTCCTAATGCAGCCACGCCGCATTCATCCTGAGCAACTTAAAGCCGTAAAATTACATTAATCTCCGATGTTGCTTGCAAGACAAAGAATAAGATAAAAATGCTGAGCAGTGGGAAAAAATACTGATGCCGTATTTTATGTCCTCACACTACGTTACCCAGGCCCGAGTGCAGAACGTGCTAGTCTATTTCCCTACTTAATGCAGCACATTCAAAGTGAATTAATGAAAACCCCCCGCGTGGAATGAGTGTTATTGGTGCTGCCTCGAAGACGGGTTGTCAAAGAAATCGAATCAAATGGAAGGACAGCCATTTTGTCCTTGCCATATAGATTATTTATCAATCTGACCATCCGCAGTGACGCATGCCTGCTTTTAGAGTCAGTTCACACACACAGTATCCTCACATCAACCTGCCAGCTGGCCATAATCAGTTTTTCGGTTCAGGGTTGACTGACCACAAATACATTTTCCTTTTGACATTGTATTTCAAATGATATATATATATATACACACACTGTATATGTGAAACAGCATATCCACAATCAAGTAGAATAAGGCAGATTTTTTTTTATTAATTCTCAATTTTCAATTTTCAATTTACGTATTTTCAATTGAGGATTTGAGTTTTTTTTCTACGACGCTTCTGTCTTTCTGAATAATCTTAATCCTCTCTGAAGAAGGCTGCCTGTTCCCGCCCCTCGCTCTCACTCCTCCATTTTGCAGTAATTTGCATGGGCAGAATCAAGCCCGCACAAAACACATTTCAGTGCCAGGTTCCCCTCATTAAGTCACCTGTCACATCAGGACCATTATAACCAGCCTCACATTAGCATCACCTCTCCTCTCCAATAAAGCACCTGGAGGAGTACTGAGCCTATAGGCTAATGGCAGCCTACACATCGCACATCAGCCACTTCTAGTTTACGTGGTTATACATCACGTCGTTCAGAATGCTGATTGAATTGCTGATTTTCATAATGTGCACAACATACACAATGCCAAGTGGTGTAATGTATTGTACTGAACACAGAAATTACACTGATTGCAGCACATAATCAAAGGCACCAAATGTTCTCACTGACTGTCGAGCTCAGTTGAAAAAAAAAAGTGAAAATCCTCTTCATGGAAACTTGGCCAACCACATGAATACTATATCATTAAGACTGCATTCGTTATCTCTTGGTTACAGATACAGTAAAAGCCCCCCCCCCAGACTGTTCCTGTAGACTTCAGTTACATTTGACATGCAGCGAGGGGTTTGGACTTCAAAAAGCTTTGCTCTGCACCACATTGAATCTTGAAGTTAATGCTTTGCATTGTAGGCTTTGATTGCCATGGGGCTAAGGTGTCAAAACTGGCAAGCATGATAATGGTTATACATCTGGTGGTTTATGGGCCCTATGGTGACCCTTGGGTCTGTTAACCTTGCCTCCTCTGTCTTATAAATCCTACCCTGAGAGGTTTATAGGGCTCACTTGTCAAGCCTTTCCATGTCGTATTTGGTGGATGGAGCTGTAGCACAGACAAACTACACTGTGATAAATTATGTATCTGTTGAGACTCAATGCAATGCACAGCCATATGTGTTGTGCCGTAGGACAGTGCACAGAGTAAATGTCACAACAAATCAGTAATTAGAATGATCACTATTCTCTGCATTATCCAGAGGCATAGGCCAAAAGAAAGGTGCTGATACGAGGATTGCGAGTTTAGTGTGTGTTTGAAAATAACATTTGTGTCAGAAGCTGAGGCCAGTTAGGTCTATCAAAGGTAATGTCTGTGTCCGGAGGAACGTGTGTGCCTCTGTGCCAGACAAAACCCTGTCCTCCGTTATCCTCTTCCCTTGTGGGTTGCGCTTGACTTCCACTGTTTTCACAGCTGCTCTCAACAGTGCACTCCATTACACCTTAAATCACTTAAAAGATCTGAAGCACCAAAAATTCCCTTAGCAGCTAATTCAGTCTGACTGTGTGGATCATCCAGAGAAAACAAGAGCACACGAAAACACCGGATTCAGGCCTAATAAAGTGCAACGCTATCTCTATATTGGAATCTATCGCTGCCTTAAATGGACAATATTAAATCAAGTCACAAAATTATACTCTGAGACCAGTGCGGTTTTCACAGATATTGGAGAACACAGTAGCGCAGATAACAATCGCATATTTTACACCCAGTCTCTCAGTTCTTGAAGATCTTGGCAGCCGCATTCTCACAGAGGCAGATTCTACTTTGTAGGGTGTCTGAAAGCAGCCACAGAGATTAAGCTCAATAAATAAGGTGGGATAAGTGGTTCTTTTCCTGTGTTTGGTGCCATAGAGCAGTAGACACAGAGGCGTGACACACAGCTGCACAGTGCTATTGATTCTCCAATGGTCTCCAGGCACCATTCAGGCTGCCTGCCAAGTGCCTCTGAACAGGAGCCCCTGCTCTCACAATATCTGCACGTCTGCTTAAGCACAATCAATGGGCCATCAGCAGCGGAGAGAACGCACACCACTGTCTTTACTTCAGGGTGCAAGTCAGGGAAATTGAAAATATATGTAGTGGAAAGGCATCATGATACTATGATGATGGCATAAAACACCATTGACAATCAGAATGAAATCAAATGCTTTCAGAGGCCACAGATGGAGGATGCAGCCAGTAGCACCATCGCTGGTCTTTACAGAGCTTATTTGTCAGCCAATGAAAAGACTACCCCATTCACATAGATAACTATTTGCTTGACATGGATCTCTTTTTCTGCATGCTGAGCTCTGAAACACCTGACCTATCCCTGATCACTTGAGCATTTGCAGGTTAGTGGAGGAGAGCACAACAGCAGACATTTCCCCCACTTCAGTGTAAACCGGAGACAACGACAACCGCAATTAAATTCTACAGGCGTTGCGTGAGATGTGTTTTTTAAAAGCACTCTTTAAGACAATGATGGATCATGAGAAGAAGCCGACTTTGTCTTTCAGTGATAAGCATTCAGCCTCTCCACCGGTGGTCCACTATGCAGCATTTTTGCGCCACTGCAAGGCTTCAGTTTTAGGTTGCAAATCTGTCAGCCGGGCTGTCATGGCTCACAATGGAGTGACAGAAAACGTCCCCATTACCAAGGACATTTCAGTTTTATTTTCACACGGCAGAACATCTTTTTCAAATCCATCTTAAGCAACACAAAGGGGATTCCTGGCTGAATGCAGCAAAATCTTTGTTGCTCCCCAAAGATAAATAATGCACCCTCTTACACAACTCGTCTTTCATCTCCGTTTTGAATCTGAAAGGAAAGTGTGGCCGACGCAGCGTTACGTTCGAGGTGGCAGCTTCAATCATCAGCTCGTGCTTATCACTAATTATTCTCTCAATGGACATTTCGAGGGTGAGTAGTAGTTTGACTGGTATTGAGTGAGTGCAAGGGGAAGCTTTGTATGCAATTAAGAAGAAAGAAAATCCACTAATGCATTGTCAACACAGCATGAGAGCTGACACATAGATATTAGTGACCGATAGTTTGAATGATAGAAAAATATATGTTGCCTGCAGATCTGAAGCATAACCAGGTGCAGAGTAGCTGCAACAATGCAGATATAAGGACAGACAAAAACAAGAAGCATCATATCTAATGTATGGAAAGTCAATTCAAAACATTATGCATCATTAACACAAATAAGACAGAAAACTGTCTATTTAAAGCTTATATTCATAGAATTATGCCTGACACATCTCAAACATGTAGTTATACGCACAAAGCCACATTTACACACACATATACACACCCACAGACACACAGCAAGGACACACAAGTACACACAGCCAGTGGCAATTTGTTTTGCAATGTTTGATCCTTGATGTTATGACTTTGAAATTAAAAGACAACATTATTTCAACAGGACCTCATTTCTGTGTCATCAGTGAAGAGGACTAACATCGCCTGAGAGGCTGGGCACAGCCTGGCACATGCAGCAGTGAGTAAAGAAGACACCAGGATATTTTTACGCACAAATAAGAAATGGTGTGATCATTATTTCCCTCTGCATAGCTTGCAATCGCACTTCAAGCAGCCAAACGCTGCATTCGTTTTATGAATCCGAACTGATGAAAACCAAATGGCAGCTGCTCGGCTCACTGACACAACTTTTCAGCACCTTGGAAAGCGCACCGCCCCATGGGTGCTGAGCTGGGGTGAATGACGGCAATAATAATAATAATAGTAGTAATAATAATAACTCAGGCCCCACAGCTGAGCGGCTGGATGCACTCATCAATACAAATTAATTTGATGTAATCTTCTTAACAGTGTTTAATTATTTAATGCTACATCAGCACATAGTACAGCTGACATTGTTCATGAGCATGAAATTAGCATTCAAATATTTACTGTACCTCGGTGAAAGGAGGAGAAAGAGACAGGAGCTGAGAGAGAATGAAGGAGAGACAGAGGAGGAGGTGTGTGTGTGTGTGTGTGTGTGTGTGTGTGTTCTTACTTATTCAGATATCTTTGTGGGGACCATTTGAGCCCACAACCTACAGAGTGAGGACATTTTGGCTTGTCCCAAAATGTCCTCACTTTCCCAAAATGTCTGACCAACTTTAAATGGACTGTTTCCGGGTTAAGACTTGGTTTTAGGGTTAGGAATAGACATAGGTTTAGGTTAGGGTAAGGTTTAGGCATTTAGTTTTGATGGTTAAGGTTAGGGTTAGGGACTAGGGAGCATGAAATTTGCCATGGATTTTTTGTGTGAAGCACTTTGTAACCTTATTTAGATAAGTGCTATACAAATAAAGTTATTGTTATTATTATAGTGAACGCATTATGCCAATGAGTCTCCTAACTACCATAGATGTAGAAACGTGTGTGTGCTTCTATACTCGTTTTGGTTGCCTCTATGGGACCTTTTCCAGCATAAACACTGACCTTGTCAGGACCAGTAGACCTAATGGGGGCGAAAGCCATGGTCCTAATGAGGTGGTTAGGTTAAGGTTAGGCTGAGGTATGAATTGGTCCTGGTTAGGGATAAGGTTTTGGTTTCGGCACGCCGCAATGAATGGAAGTCAAAGAAAAGTCCTACAATGGTTAGCTGTGAAAAGTGAAACCATGTGTGTTTGAGTGTATGTGTGTGTTCCAGATGTTACTCTTGTTGTGGGGACCCAAGTCTATCTACAAAGTCACATTATGGCGATTTGTTTTCCTAATGGGGATAAAAAAGTCCCCATTCATAACATTTTAAGGTGAAGAATGTTTTAAGATTACATTACGATTAGATTAAGGTTAGGTTCAATTTAGATTTAGGTTAAGGGTTATGGTTAGACCTTAATAACTATGATTAAGGTTAGAGTGAGTCTCAAGTAAATCAATGAAGGCAATGTAATGTTCTTTGACATTACATTTGTCATGGAAACACAGCTCTTTCTCTCTCGGTGTGTGTGTGTGTGTGTGTATGTGTGCGTGTGCGTGTGTGTGTGTGTGGCCTGTACACTTGTGCCCCTCTGGCCTGCGGTATGCAGGATCTTAACCAGTTAGGAGCCTCATTCTGTCTTTCTTCCGTCCAATGACCTCTCCTTCCTGTTATTTGGACTTTTTTTTCCCCAACCACAAACCTCTCCACCGTCTGTTGTTTGGCCACAATGTGTTTTTTCCCCATTGTGCTGACCTTTCCAGAAAAGCTCATCCAATAACAACAAGCAGGGAAGTGGGTTAACCTTCGGATGAGAGGTGCTGGTGAGGTGCAGCCTCATTGAAAGGCAGTGAATGGCGCACACAAAGCACACCAATGCCGTCCTCTGATTGGCTGAGCATCCACCGGGGCAGATAATAGGCCCAATAAACGCACACCTGTGGCCTCTGCACAACCAGCTAAAACAATGGCGGAAGAATTTGGGCTAATTAGCCTCTGTGTCGCCCAGCATGCTAATTTCACTGCTCAGGAATTAGAGGCATACAAATGGTTCATTACTGGGTGTTGTCATTGTAATGAAGCAACATGGGGACTCGTGTTTGAGAGAAAAGTGGGTGTTTCATGGAGGTGAAGAGAAAACTGAGAGGGTGAGTTGAGCGTGTTCAGCTCCAACAGCTAACAGGCTTACCCCAGTGTTGTCATGGTGACGATGGTGTACCAGAACGCAGCGGGGATGCTGGTGAACTTGGTGGCTGAGGAGCCTTTCTCTGCATAAAACATGACCGTGGCGAAGATGATGATGGCCATGGTGAGGGAGAAGAGCAGGAAGCCCAGCTCGGAGGCGCAGCTCTTCAGCGTGTAGCCCAGGATGCGCAGCCCCGCGGAGTGCCGGGAGAACTTGAAAATCCGAAAGACCCGGAAGACTCTGAGGGTGACGAAGGCGCCGCTCACCTGGTCGTTGTCGGTCATGACCAGGCCGATGTAGTAAGGCATGATGGCCACCACGTCAATGACGCTCATCACGCTCTTCATGAACTTGTAGCGGCTGGGGGCCGCGATCAGGCGGAGGAGATACTCGACGGTGAATATCATGACGCAAGCAGTGTCCAAACAAAAGAAGGCCAGCGCGTACCGGTCCCCGCAGGAAAGCTCCTTGGACCTGTTGGGCAGAGACCCGCACGGAACCGTCTCCACCACGTTGGCCATGACCGATATGGCGATGAAGAAGCCGGTGACATAGTAGAAGACCAGAGCTAAGGTGCTGGTGTGGGGGTTTTCAAAAGCCCGCCACAGGAACTCCCGGTACGTCAGGTTCACCGGCGTGACGTCATTGCTATTGTCTAAGTCCTCGTCGTCCTGGAGCCTCTCCGCGTTTTCTCGCCTCCGGTCCTTGTACTCCTCATAGCAGCAGTCCCCGATGATCTCCGGGATGATGCCGAAGAAGGCGAGCTCCTCGTCGTAGGCAGATATGCACTCCTGGCGCGGATAGTGTAGCTTCCCCGTGCGGTAGAAATTGAGTATGTGTCTGAAGATGTCCGGGTCGCGGTCGAAAAAGTACTCGTTCGTCTCCTCGTGGAAAAAGAAGTCCCTCTCCGTGCTCCCCAGCAAAGTGTCCGGGTAGCGCTCCAAAGTGTTCCGCCACGTCTGGAACTTGGTGCCGCTCACGTTGAGGATGATGAGTCCGTCCTTGGCTTTCTTCCTCTCCTGGGGAGGGATGGGCATCGGGGTGCTCGCCACGGGCATCCATCCTATGGCCGCCGCTCGGGCGAAGGGGAGCCAAGCCGCTACACCTGCTGCCATGCTGACCTGTGCTAGTGTTTCAGAAACGACCCCGCTCCGCTGATCACCGGGCTACGACTCGGAGATGAATCGCATCTGCAGGGAGAGCAGCAGATACAGAGACAAGCGGTGGTTATAGGCTGCAGAAGCACCTGAGCTGATAGGAAAACACACAGACCCATTTACTTGTGCTGATATTGCGCATAGCTCTGTTGAGTAGCCTATCACTCTCCAGCCTTATACCCACAGTGGAACTGTTCAGCTATGGAAGAGCCTACTTTGCGGCAGAATATGAATTGGATCTCGAGACCGTCACCCATCAATAAGCAGGAATGTGTGTTTTTCTCTGCCCCCAATAGTGAAGTGAAAGAAAACCCACCTCAGGAAAGGCTGCTCTTTAAACTGTATCCACGGGGAGTTGGAATAAAAACACCAATCCTCGGTAGAGAACACTTGCGATTACGCCTCCCATCTATCTGTCACTGCAGCCAGGCGATAGAGGAAAACGGTACAATAGCGTCGCATCAACAAGTTCAACAATTCAAGCGGCAGTTTCTCAGCAGAAAGTGGCCGTTCAGCCCAGGCGCGATCCTTTCTTCCCTTTTCTTTTCCCCTTTTCCTCTTGTTACCATCCGCAAAAGGCAGCGGCGCTCAGTTGCATGCGTTTTCCCCTCTCGTTGCAGCTATACTCCTCAATAAACTCCTGTTCCTCTCGTCGACTGCAAGACCACCCTCCCCCCTCTTTTTCAGCACCAAGCATCAGCCAGGCTGTGGAGAGAGGAGAGAAAATCATATGCAGTAGAGAGAGAGAGAGAGAGAGAGAGAGAGAGAGCGAGTGCGAGAGCGAGAGAGAGGAGTGGTCCTATATCTGCACCCAGAAATTCCTCTGCTGCTTCACCGTGGGGGAACTAATCAATGCGTAATGGTAGAGTAATGTCAATAGGCGGCTTCGCAAAAAGCCCCGAGTTACGGTTTGCGTTTGCGTTGCGCACCACGGACCCTCACTATTCCACTTAACGTCGTTAATATGAAGGCGCGAACTATATAGGGGGGGCTTGTTTCATGTGGGGGTCGTAATTTGTTTGTGTTTTTGTCCGCATTGAGACAATAACGCATGAAGTGCATTGAAGTTTCTCTGTGGTCCCTGAAAGGAGAAATAACACGTGTGGTCCACTCGGTGTGCAGAGTTGAGAGTGGTGCCCTTGTTTGATTTATGTGTTAAAAATGCTGCAACATGTATTGATTGCAATATAAGATTTTTTTTTGATTTTTTTTTTCTGTGGGAGAAATAAATGTAAGGATTTCAGATCTGCAACAAATCTTGATCGATATTGTTCTTTCCAATTGCATCACTCTCTTACACAGCCTCAAAGGTCAACACTATCTGACTGCACCGCTCTACTGACATTTTCCAAAATAACCATAATCAATGAAATGTCTCTTGTTGTTCCATATCGCAACGCTGGCGTCTCCCGCGGGACCCGAGACAGCTGCGTCCGCCGTGAAAGCATGTGTCGCGCCGCGGCACCATATTTGGCTGCGGATCCACGCATCGGGGACACGCGGAGCACGTTCCCACACATTTGAATTCCCTTGTTTTTCAGCACCACGGACAGCACCCGAGCTCTCATGCAGCCACGGGGCTTCACGGGCGTCTCAGTCAGTATCAGCACATACAGCTGCTGAGCTTCTGCGAAATAGATGGCCTCTCTGACCATTAAGCCAGACTCACTCCCTTTCGGGAAATTTACTGCAGCTGTTGCGCTTATCCAAAGTACTGTAATTTGCAACAAGTGAGTAGGAAGGGGGATCGGTGTCTCGCTCAAGGACAGCTCGACAGTATAAGTGGCCGCTGATGGACACGTCAGATTTTGCACAAGCCAGACCTGTGGCCTTTTGGCTTCCGGATCCCCAGCCAGTGCACTACACTCGCACCCAGAACTCTGGTCCCCTCTGGCGCAACGCCGAGTTTTTTGTAGGATGAATGCACAGGACTGTCAGAAGTCCCATTAGTGTATGCTGAGCATGTCAGAGCACACTCAGTGTTCAGTTTGAGCAGTCAGGCCCAGGGGCTATGTATTCATTAGGGCATTTAAATATTCCAGTGGTTGCCAAATGGCACCAAACGCAGGCGTCCCAGCTGAGCTCGACGCCAGACTAGCTGCAAGCTTGTCAGAGCACAGATAGCCACAGTGTTTTTATTTAAAAGGTAGTCACAGGGGTTATTTGTCATTTAAATATCATTTCATTTATGCAAAGCAATTTGGAAAAATCTTCGGAATTATTGGTAATATTTGCTTTGTACATTCAATGTGACAAAATTAAATTAGGGTTTTTTAATCTATAATTCCTTATATATCCATTTGCCTTTGTCTATCCTGTGTTGTTTAGACCAACTAACCCTAACACTGTGATTAACTACGTCTGTCCTTCACTTAAATATGAACCAAATGTTCTATAAGTCTATTTTAAGGATATATAACACTGAATCGGCATAAAACAAAGGCAAAGACCATGCAGGGTCAAATTCAGTGTTATATCCCCTTAAAATAGACCTTAATGGGCATTTGATTAATATGTAAGTGTAGGATAAATGTGGTTTATTAAAGACTGGTCATTCTTCCTGGTATTGCTTTGTGGTGTTTGTCTCTGTCAGAAACACATAATCCAAGATGCTGAAATACTTTATGAACACTGTCTATATTTCAAGAAGTTCCAAGGTCATTTCAGATGATTGATGTTGACGCAGAGCCGTGCAGAAGATTTAATTACATCGTCTGTGTGTTTATGGATTTACTTTTTGCATCAAGTAATTAGCATGTGTCCTTAACAAGGTTGAACAACTCATCCTTGGTTGTTTTTTTTTCCCGTGGACATCAGTTCAAAGACGGAAGTCACAGGTTTGGATGTTGCATGAATCTCATTAACATTAAGGTTTTCCGTGTCTCGCAGTCGTAATAAAACATGATCAGGCCCTTGTCCCTTCCAGTTACACGGAGCCTGCTGACATTTTGAACTTAAAGTGTCGCCAAAGCCTTTGGGATTAGGTTGTGCAACAGGATATACTTTGAAAACAGATCCTTAAATGGGCTCTGTGTTGTGACGCAGGGACGCAAAACCAACACACACACTGTCACTCTGATAAACCAACAAAGACATTCATGTTGGCTCTCGCTCTCTCTCTCTCGCGCGCGCTCGCTCGCCTCTCGCTCTCTCTCACACACACACACACACACAGCCATCTCTTTTTTCCCATTTGATCCTTTGACTATAACAGTCTGTCCACAATCGTACCCTGATGTCGCCCACACCACAGCCTGTTTTCTGTATTTCTATATTTAGTCTGCTCAGTGACTGAGATGATTTAACAGATGAGTCCCCTTCACTAGAGACTTGCCATGCCTTGTTAAGGAAGAAGTAAAGGGGGGGCAGCCGTTTAATGCGGGTCATCGATAGGGAAACTCAAAATATTTGAAACCGTTAAAGTGATTTTCTAAATTTAAACCAGAAATACCAAGTGGGCAGAACAAATCATCCACAGTGCAAATATTTGCCTCAATGCTTACAATGCCTTTTAAAGAAAATCATATAGACCACTGTTCTGCAGTGTGGTTGAAGTGGAACAGGGGTCTAGTTTAACCTTATAATAAACTTTACTTTTATGGAGCATTTCAACGAGATGCAAAGATCATGACAAGTGATAAAAGGACAATAAATAAAAATCCAATAGGATGAGCAGTAAAAAATCTGAGAAAGAAAAAAAAAAAGGTTAGAGACGAATAAAACCGGCAAATTACACGTATAGTAGCCTATTTCAAGGCTGGAAACACCGTGGCATGTTTTATGACATGCTTCTAATGAAGTCATGAATCGTGCTCATGACCTCTGGACACAATGACATGCTTACATCCTCAGGTGAACGGCCCACAGCGGCACAGCCCATCTCCCACCACGTCATCTCCCTCAGCCGCCTCTGCCTTTTCCTCAGCACTAATGAGTTATTGACCCCCCGTGGATGTGTAAAATAGAGTAGGTCTTCTTGGTTCTTTATTGCATGTGGCAGCTGGTGTGTTTGTGTCCGTGTGCATGTGTGTGTGTACAAAAGCACGCGCTCGTTTGAGAAGCTATTTATACGTGTTCATGTCTGTGTGCGATGTAATGCAGGGAGGGGGGGTTGCCGGCTGATGTTGGTGCTCGAGGACTGTGTGACTATAGTCTTATCCCTGTCAGTGTAATCTATAATTTTACAACTGCCTGTTGTCAGAAATCTACAAATAGAACATATGGCTGTGTATGGTTCACAGCACTTGTAATGCCACCTGTATATTTTAGCACTTGAAGCACATTCATGTTTCTAACCTCACTGCCACGAGAGACATCCAAATATGTTGTAGCATATGTGACTAATGCAGTTGCAGCTGGCAAACACAAATTTGTTGTTAAATGATCTGACTCATTGAATCCATACAGTACAGTACATTCTGGATGGGAGACAATAAGATAAGGAGAAGTGTTCTGCCCACTGGCACGTTTTTTAATTGTTTTTCACCAAGCTCCTTCTCACTGTGTCTATAGGGTGAGTAGCTTTTGTCATCTTGTGAGGAGGTGTGGAAGGGATTAGCAGAGAAAGGGAGGTGTCTGTCACTGCGAGAGCCTCTGCCTATAGCTACCGCGCATAGATTGCAGCATGTGCCCGGAGCTCCTCCAGTCCAGTGCACCACCGCTGCACGATTAACTACCGCTGCACAAGGGCACATCAGCTGGATAATGTAAAGCAAGGCCATGGAACTAAACTGAATCGTGCCTTCCAATACTTCGCCTTGTCAGCTCAACCTTGTAGTATTTCTCTCAGCCTTGCAGCAGAGAAAAATACAGATGTGTGTTTATCTCACGGTGTGTAATTAAAAACCAAAGACAGCGTGATGCCCGCTTGGCAAACCCTCATTGAAATAGTAATTGTTTTCCAAGGACATTGCGCTGTTTACCCGCCTCATCTGTTGAACACAAAGCTCGCTGCAGAGGTGCAGAGCAGATGCTATGTATACATCTGAACACAAGGTTGTTAACGGGTTCACACTGTCTGTACAGCCGCAGCAGCAAATTGAAATGAAGCTTTTTTTTCTTCTTCTATTTTTTCCCCAAGTTGAAACCTTCATGTTGCAGCTGCCGTGGTGCGGCGGAGTAATGGCTGAGAGAAAGATAGAGGTTAGCAGTCTTGTTCAGCTCAGGATCAGAGCAGACATTAACCACCACATTCAGAGTTCATTGCTCATCATTGGTGCGCATAAATTTGCTTGACCGTTATAGCCGGGGCACATGGGACTGCATCCAAGACAGGAAAAATATGATCTAATCTGCTGCGGCATTGAAATCATATTTGTTTGGCAGCACTGTTTCAGGGGATCGTTTTCAGAAATTTATGCCATTTCAGCTGATTGATACTTAAATGTCACTTGCTTTAATACGGCCGGCTCAGACGTGGATCTTTTCTGTTGTCTGTTTCTTTTATATCATCTGACTGGTGGTGATAAATATCCACAAGTTCAGGCTTTCAGTGTTTTCTCCACACTTCCTAAATTTGTTGCTAATCCCTACATATAAATTCTACTTGTATTTAGTCATTCATCTCTTGCCCACTGGGACTGTCACCGAAGGATAAGATTTAATTCCTAGATTACTATCACCATCCGCACAAGCAAGCGACAGGGAAAGGGTCAGGAGGGGATGGGACTGGGTGGCAGGGTTGTTTGTTTGGGCAGTGGCGGTGTGGGCTTTTCCTGACGTCATTTGTCAGAACTTGGCATTGGCCGGCCTGACCGGTGACATTTGCTTCCCCACCATGTGGCCCCTGTACTTTGAGGCCAGATGGCAGATGATGCCTCCATAGCAGACGACACACAAACATGCAGACACACATTTACATATATAGACACACACTGTGCTCACTATCAAGTTTACCTTCACTCAGCAGAGAACGGGGGAGCAAAGCAACAGATCGATTTGTCACCCAAAATAATTTATAAAGTCCTGATGGAATGCCAGAAAGTAAACTTGGGTAAAAGTGGATGTATTATGATTGGAGCCGGGTAGATCGATGCTCCCCTCTCTCTGTGAGGCTCAGCTTGTTTGTTCAGGGTGAAATATCATCATGAAAGGAGGCTCTGCACAAGGCTCTTCCACCTCCCCTTTATTTGTGCTGCAAAATTTCTTTCTCTTCTGCTCTCTGTGTCGTGGCCTCTGTGTTTTTTCTTCTCAGTCCCACAAGGAAAGACTTGTCACTCAGCTGTGAATAGTATTCAGGGGAACAGCCAGTGAACAGAGATTTGTCATTGAAGCAGATATCTAGTGATATAGTCCACAGGAACAGGGAGATAAGGGTTGAAACGCAAACGGAACACTTTGGCGGGCTGTAAATAAGTGTGGCCTATTAACCTTGCTGGGAGGAGGCAAATCAATTTAATCCCTTTGAAAGTTTTATCAATCATAAGCATCACAGCTTGGAGGAAGACTAAATACATCATATCAGTAAACTGTGATAAGCATCGGCGCATAAATCTAAAGCTCCTTTGAGCGGCTTTTGTAAAAACATTTCCACTTTACTAAAAAAAGCACACAAACCACAGACGCAGGGAATAGCAGGGGCACTGAGGTGATG
This sequence comes from Hippoglossus stenolepis, assembly GCF_022539355.2. Taxonomy (NCBI): domain Eukaryota; kingdom Metazoa; phylum Chordata; class Actinopteri; order Pleuronectiformes; family Pleuronectidae; genus Hippoglossus; species Hippoglossus stenolepis. Next base: position 11,835,726 of record NC_061487.1, on the reverse strand, counting down.
ATAGCAAATTCCCATGACAATCAATTCATAAGAAAGCCCAGCCCGAGTTGCTTTTCACAACATGTTTTTTACTTCCTGCTCTTGTTGTGATCACCAGATTTTTAACGAGATGCAATTATTTCTGTGGGAATTGAACCCAAACAATCCCAAATTTGACAAATGAATGCACAGGGCATCACACAGAGCGAGGCTGATGTTTCTGCCACTGACGAGTAAATTAATAGCTCAAAACTTTGGAAAATACACATATTTGCTCTCTGGCAGAGATTTAGATAAGAAAATAAATACTATTCTCATGTCTATACATTTAATATGTTTGGCACAGCTCTGGGGGTGGAGAGGGTCGTCCACTGAAAAGACGGTTGGCGGTTCGATCATAGTCTCCCCCCCATTCCACATGCTGACGTGTCCTTGGGCAAGATACTGAAGCCCAAATTGCCCCTGATGGGAGAAGATAGATGCACTGTATGAATGTGTGGGTGAATGGACAAATCTGTCCTGTGAAGCCCTTTGACTGGTCATCAAGACTAGAAAAGCCCTAAATAAATATACACCTTTTAGGACAAGGCTACAGCAGCTTCCACTTAGCTTTGGAAAAGAAGCAGGTGACAGAGGGGCACAGCTTGACTCTTTCCAAAGTTCACAAACCACCTACGAGCACCTCTAAACGCCATAATCAAGATTTTAAACCTCTCCGTTTAATCCAAATCATGAAAATGGCAATTATTACGATTACTTTGGAGTTACCGATCATTTATGGCGTTGAGCAGTTCCTTCCAGGGCTCTCTGCTGGTTGCCTGGCAACTACTCAGAAATAGGTAGAAATAGCCTAGTCCGGCACAGAACAACCCCATTTAATGGTGAATTGTAATTTTCTTCTAATTAAGTTTCTGTGGAGCTGCAGGTTTAGGCAGATTTGGTTACTTCACTTGGGGCGAGGCAAGTTGCTTCCTCATTTCCAGTCATTGTGATTTAATCACTTCAGGCTGTGGGATTATATCTAATGAACATATGTGGGTTAGGGTCAGGGTTTCTGAGCAAGGGAGCAAAGTTATTAATGAGGCAAACTTGCAATCAGCATCTCCAGAAACAAGAGTCTCCATTCAAAATGATGAGACCAGTGCAGATGTGCAGTCTATGTGTCATAAACTCTATTGAAGTGCCACTGAGCAGGCGATTGTCTTACCCTCTAAAGGAAATCTTTACACGGAACAGCTTGATACAGAGATAATGACATATTTCAGGCCTGCAGAAAGAGCTATATAGCAAATGAATGGGTGAGCTGCAATGAATAACGAGATAACCTGCCTATTAAAGATAAAGGAAAGGTGTCGAGGTCATCAGCTCTGGAGCAGCTGCTATTGGACGGCGGTTCAATTTAAGAGGGGGTGGACGGCCCTTTGAGAGTTTTGTAATTAATCAAAGTCCTCCTTTTAAACTCAACTATTTCACGTTCAATTTTATCTGCTCGTCTCCCACGTGCAAAGCCCTTGTGTGATGTGAGCCCATATCTTAATTACTCTCAGATCACTGATACCCACCCCCCCACACACACACACACATACACACTCCCAGTATCTCTTGAAGAGACAGAAAATCATTTTACAGCTGAGAAGATAAGTCCCTGTGCTCCCTTTAACAGCCCCCCCAGCCAAAGCACATCTGACAGTGTTGTAATGACAGACAGGCAGCGAAGGGCCTTGTTCCGATAATTCCTCAGCTACATACTAATAACGAGCCCACCTCCCCAACCCCCACCTCCCCCACCCCAACACACACACACATACACCAGTGATGGATTTCAAATTGAGCCCCTACAAAAATATTAGAATTTCAAAGCAGATATACATCATTAACATGTTATTAATAGCGCTGGCTGCTGGAACTGTCTTGCCGCTCCGCAAGTTTTTCAAGTTGAGTGAAAGATCATTATGAAATGTGTGTTGGGGCATGGGTGTGTGCGTTTGTGAGCGGCCTGCAAAATAGGCAACGCACAATAAAGTCACACTCTGTTATTCACTCCATGTCAACTGCAGAACGGTCACCCGGAACACTCACAGTGTCATGTGTCCAGTTTCCAGAGAGATTGGGTCGATTGTTGGAAAAAAAAACAACACGAGTTGACTCAATAATTCAAACTTATAGGCCACAAGCAATGAAGCACATTCAGTTACATGAAGGAGTTTTTTACGAAAAACATTGACTATAAAATCGATAAAATCATCGCAGATAAACCAGGTAGAATGATCACAAACTTCACTCTGCACCAAAGACTGTTTATAAAAAGCTCTGCAAACAACCTCCAGCACACAAACAGTAAAAAGTATACCGTCACTTTTTATTGTACTGAAACTGTTTGAGGAGGACTCACTGATGACAAGGAAAAATTCTGAACTAGCTCCAGAGCACAGCCCATTCCAAACAGGCAGGTTTAGAACTGGCACTGCGCTAGGAGATGTTATTAATGATAGCAGCACCAGTTAATAGTAGTTATAATAATAATATTAATAATAATTGCTGAGTAAGTCAGATCTGGATCCAGCAGCTCTGGAGTCAGACTTACTTGCAGAAAAAGAGGGAGAGGGTGAGAGAGAGGAAACTATCAGAGGAACGCTGTTAAACGTTTTGATGTATGTTTGGTGGCTAATCAAAGAGCTGTGCGTCCACAGTTGCTGTGTAAGTGATTGCTAAGGTATATGTTTACACTCATGAATATCTAAATGGAAAAGGTTTGGACAGCGGGCGTGATTGAAATCTCACAAAAACACACTGTCAGAATTGGACTCTGGCTCACACCGCACAGCAAAGTGCCTGGAGTCGCTTGTCAGATGTTATGACGGCAGGTAGAGCATACAAGCTTTAGAATGACACAATCCAGTGTGTCTTGTGATGCTAAAATAATTATAAATCCTCCGCTCTATAAATAAACCTGCCACATTAAAGTGCAACATTTTGATATGCTAAGCCATGGGTTTCTTTATCTACAAAGGGAGAAAAAAAGCCAGAGGGCAACGCTGTGGCTTTGAGCGTAGCTCAGGGGCTACGCTGACAACACAAGTGTGTGGTTAAATTAAACAAGAGACTGAAATAAACACTAGGTAAGCGACCCAAACTGAACCGCTAATATTAAATAGAATACGACTTTCTGATGTGCCTGAGCAGACACAACAGTATAAAAGTACTTCCATTTTCACTGTGGCGTGGTGTGCCTTCTGTCTGAATTAGAGTAGTAAAACCACATTTTATTACAATTTAAGATTCTCATTATAGTTGGGCTCACCACCACGAGTATAAACATCGTCAGGGCTATTACTGCATAAAGCAACACAAATATTCACCTGCAGTGGTTTGGGTTTGCTTTTTCCCCCACTGGAAGATGAATCAGCACGCAGTCGTCTAATCACCTCCTTTCACTCTTCCAGCTTGTTACCGGCTAATCATGCTCATTTGAATGACTCACGTGTGTAATTACCACCGTCAAGCAGTCCCAGGTCTAACAGGTCAGCTTACTTAGAAGGCCAAGCCCATTATGGGGGATGTTAAGTTATGATCATAGCTGCAGGCCAGCTGTAGTAATACAACCCCAGGGAGCAAACGCCCGCGCCTCTCATTGGGATATAAAGTGTTTGTTCGACATAGGACGAGGCATGTGTGGCATGTAGCTTCGATTAGCATAAATGACCGTAACTCATTTACGGCTCATCAGAGGCTTCAGTTTTCCAATCAGACCGTTTGCGGTGAAACTCAGCGGACCCTAATAATGAGAACAGCTACTTTGTTTCTGTTTTTCTTTTAACAGCATAAAAAAGTCTAATTGTGTTGGTGGAAGCTAATGATGGTCATGAAAAAACAAGGCGCACGGTTGATTGTTAGTGTTTTTTTGTTTGTTTCTCCGAGGCTGTGTGAGCAATGAAGGGAGGAAGGGAGGAGAGGGGGGGGAGGGACGGAGACAGTCACGTCTTGGGAAGCAGGGAATTGTCTGTACTTAACCGCACAAAGAAAAGTTCTTATTTGGGATGCGGCGAGTGCAGTGACACTCAGAGGATTAGTCGCAGCGTTTTCCATAAAGTGAAAACCGCTCTCAGGACACCTTCAGGTCTTTTCTCACTTTCCCTTTAACTCCCTGTTTCCTCCTCTCACTTCTTTTACTCTGCTGCCACACTCCCAGGAGGTGAGAGAAATCAGCCCTGAACTGCTGGAAGAGAGGAGAGGAAGAGGAAGTGAGAACAGGGTGAACATAAATTCGTGAGGCTTTTCTTCACCAAGTTGTGTGTGTGTGTGTGTGTGTGTGTGTGTGTGTGTGTGTGTGTGTGTGTGTGTGTGTGTGTGTGTGTGTGTGTGTGTGTGTGTGTGTGTGTGTGTGTGTGTGTGTGTGTGTGTGTGTGTGTGTGTGTGTGTGTGTGTGTCTGTGTGTGTGTGTGGGGAGGCATACGCAGACAGACATCTGGGGATGTCATGGTTTCCGACGGCTATAAACCAATGTTAAAAAAGCCGTACAGATCTGCAGCTGGACTGAACCAGTGTTATGGCTGTTTTATGGACTGTGCCCATCCAATCAGAGCTCTAATTAAGCAGGAGCAGTGTGGGAATGGTTAGAGTGTAGCACCTCATAGCCCCCAAGATTATATTGTTTACTGGAGCCAAAAGACTCTGCACTGTGTGACTGCTGCAGTGCCATGTTGACATGGCTTTTTTTTTATTATGAGCAAATACGTTTTGTTTTTTTTCCTGCGCGCCTTCTCTGCTTTAAAGAGTCTTGGCGAGGTGGACCCAGGAGGCTGTGCGTTCTATTTAATTTCCATTTGAAAAACAGTGCAGTGGAAATGACAAATGTGTGAAGCCTGTTGAGGAGCCTTCAGGGCAGTAATGTAAATAACAGAAATTAATCATCTTCTCCAAAGAGGGAGAAACACGCCTCGCAGTCACAACAAAGGTCACAAAACCGGCCTACGCCTTCACATCTTCCAAACAAGAAATGACAGACTTCTGACACGCCACTAATGTTTGACTGTGTGGTCCGCGTGTTTTACTGCTTGCGCGTTTAGCGGGTGTGTGTCATCATGCATTATGAGCGTGTGCGCGGGGGCATTTCTGAATCTGCCTTCGAATTTCTTGGAGTGTGAGCTTGCCTCCATTGTCTGTTTGACTGTTTGAGTGTTTGGTCGCAGATTCACAGGATACCTTTTTTTCTCTGAGGCTGAACCATCTACTTTTAGCTGACAGCAAATAGTTGAGCAGAACCAATTTAATCTTGTTTTTCAGCCCGGAATGACATACGGGAGAATAAAGCAGTGAAGCTTGTCCTAACTCTACAGGCAGCCGCAACACTGAGGAATAGATGGTAATTGCAATGTGTTGATTTGGACTTATGGGCATCATGGGAAGCTATGGCAACACAGTGGGGCATTACCATATACACCGCACAGAGACACGCTGCAAACCCTCTCATATAGCTACTCTAACAACTTCCAGGAAAACTCATTTGCAGCTCGGGAAAATACCACCTGACAGATCGATTCACCAGTCGTACCGTCAATTAATGGACAATTCACTCTGGTGGGGAAAAAAAAGAAATCCTCTGGGTAGCTTTGTCTCAGGAGAGAGGGAGCACAAACGTTGCTCTCCCACATCTCATAAATGTCACAATTAAAACCAACCACGAGCTGTGTGTACATTACAATGCCTCTCGGGGGACAGCTTGACATTTGGACAATCATGTGGAGTTTCTCCTCACAAAGGAAGTTGGATTTTATGTACCCAGCAGAGCTTGCGCATTGCAGCATTATTGGACTCATTTGGAAGGGGAAGAGGCGATTGCATTGGAGATAAAGCATGGCAGAATGTTGCACTTATATTCATAGCTGCAAGAGCCCCCGAAATAGGCTTTTTCAATGAAGGCGATCTATACATAGAGCTGGTCGGAGCTGAAGTGTTGCTGGTGAGGAGCGCACACCAGCTGTCACTGCGGCGAAGGAGAAGAAAATAGCTTTCATGATGGCAGGGAGAGGACGGCGGGGCCACAGGGAGACTGAATCAGTCATACATTTTCAAATAAATCCACAAGGGTAAACTGGAATTTGACTGCAGGAATCCAGAGTTTTTTCCGCAACACAACGAAAAACCGCTCGTCGTCCCCAGAGAGGCTGCAGATGAGCGGGAGTAAAGCAACAATCAACAAATCCTTTCAGCTCCTGGAACTCTGCGCAGTCCAAACCAGATTAACAGTGGTTTTGCACCAAAGTACGGTCGATGACAATTTTAATGGAAGGCCCCTGATTGCTTTACATAACACAGGGCCGGATGTGACTGAACTCTATCTAGACTTTCTCCATTTTGAATGGCTGGAACAGGGTAGCCTAATCGCTGCCCTGTTGCTTATGTTTTTGTTGATGGACGAAATTATGGGATTTGACTAAGAGGATTAAAATGACAGCGGTTAATGAGACACAGCTGGGACTGGATCACAACAGGGGAAATTGAACACACACATACACACACACACACACACACACACACACACACACACACACACACACACACACACACACACACACACACACACACACACACACACACACACACCTCCAATCCATCCCCCAACCCACTCGAGTGACAAATCCATATACACATAAACAGACAACACATGCACAAATGAGCGTACACATCATCTCACACACACGCACACACACTCACACGCACACATCTCCAATCTACCCCCCACCCCATTCGAGTGACAAATCCATGAACACATAAACAGACAACACATGCACAAATGAGCGTACACATCAACACACACACACACACACACACACACACACACACACACACACACACACACACACACACACACACACACACAGACACACACACACACATGTCTCTCTCTCTCTCTTTCCTTCTCTAATTTGCACCTAGAGGCCACGAGAGGAGCTGCCACTCACGTCCATATAATGCTTATTACACAGGGTTTATTATCCCTTTCAAATGAACCAGATTAATTCACGTTTTTTTTTCTAATGGATTTGAAGTATTTAGTCTCACAGGACACACTGGGAATAATAGCATAATTGTAAGCTCTCCCTCACCCCTGCTCTGTCAAGTCAAAGTGAATGTTCCTCTAAATGTTGGTGAGTGGAAGAGAGGCGTTACACGTGCACATGACAACGAGGCTTCTGATGCTGTTAAATGAAGTGTAAGGTTGATCCACATCACGTTACTTATTATCTCAGCCAAGGAGGTTGTGTTTTCGTTTGTTGTTTGTTTCTTAGCAGGATTACACAAAAACTAGAGGACAGATTATCGTGAAACTTGTTGGAAAGATGTCTCCTGGGTCAGGGAAAAGAAACACATTTCATTTTGGTGTGGCTTTGCATCAGGTGGTGGATCCAGGAATATATTTGTACTTTCTCCAACCCTGTGAGATATGATTTCTCAGAGAATAACTAATGGATCTTGATGAGAACGTATGAGTCTGTACAATTTGGTGCAGATCCAAATGAGAATCTGGATCTAGTGAATTTTTGTGTGGTTTCAGGAGGGGACTGTTGGAGGTATGCACCCTTTCCTTTCTAGTCTATTTGTGTCATCATTGCTTACAAAGTTTGGATACTATAAAAGGATGAACAGGATGTACTGGCAACTGTATGATTAAATATGCTTTTCGGTGCATTTGGGGGCAGCAGAACAATTTGTTTACAGAACCTTTACTTATTATCACCTTACAAAGTAGATGTGGTGAACATTTTTAGCATTTACGTATTTACACACCGCATGGGCCTGTTGTTTGGTGCAAGGCAGATAGCAAGTAGCAGGGGCCATAAAATCCAAGCAATGAACTGAGCTGGAGGGTAAAAACAGTCCATATAACATAGAGGTAGTGCAGAGTCAGATTCTCTTTCTCGTCTGTCTAAGCTGTTCCAGTTCGACTGTAGTCGAATGACCTATTGTTAATTACTGCAGGTTTAAAGAAATGCACCATAATCCAAACTTATCAAGAAATATAATGGAGTGCTTTGATCATAGAACACTGAATAGAAACCTCTTAAGACGTCCACATTGATCGACAGGCCGTTTGATGCCGTAAACCGCAGCTGAATCAATGTAATCAGTGTTTACTGATGGATGAGGTTGAAGGTCAAAGTTAGGGTTGAATGCTTACATCAGCAAGGTCCATAAACACAGCAATAAAGATGTTCTTAAGTAATGACAGCAATCAAGCAAAATGAAAAACTGTGAATTGACTAACGAAAAAATGCCTGTATGCCTTATACGGTTAAAAGAAATCTCATCATCATTTCACATCTTCTATGTAAATGTCACCATGTGATAATCAATGCAGCAGCTGCAGTATCCTGGATATGGAGCAGCGCTTACTTTCATTAAATTATCTCAGATTGATTTCCTGCGATAATCACTGTCATGATCATTTCTGTCGACAGATTTGTCCTCCCTCTAAAGTCGAATATATATACCCCCCGACGTGAGACGGCCGATGTATGTAAAATGTTAATGACATTCGTGGGCATGATGTCCTCATGAGCAGCCGGCAGCACACCCCTGTACACACCAAAGACAACATGCTTGATTAAATTCATGGGGGCCCATGATGTGCCTACATGACACTAATGTGGCCTGAGCCTATATGATAATGTAAAATGCATGATAATAAAGAGGCATCTAGTTTAGAGATTCTAAATAATGTAAGCAGCACATTATTAATCACGGCTGGGAGCACGTCGAGAAGACAGAGTACCTGCAACGCATGCATTTCGAAGCAATCGTGATGAAACAACTTGTGTGGGTGTGTTGTGCATGTATGCGTGTGTGTGCATGTGTGTGGGTGTTTTAATGTATGTACTCCTTGTGGTTTGTGCACACAGCAGCATTGCAGTACAGTACATTTGCTCATGCAACAGTGGAAAAAGACGTTCCCCGCATCAGTTTGCAGCGGCACATTTATTGTGATTCCTCTCATCTCTCAATCTCACACGCGGCCCAGTGTTCAGCTGCGAGATTCAAAGGGGGGGGCCGACTGTGTTATAATCAAACTTTGATAAAAAACAAGCTGGGGTTCTCCCTGAGATGCATGCAGTAAATCGAGCCGTGCCTCAGTCAGTGAGATACAAAGGACAAAATGCTGAGAAGGATTGGAAATCAGAGGTGGATCACAGCGGCGAGGTCGTGGCTGTGAATTTCAGCTACACTGTGTGATGCGGGCTGAGGAGTAGGCTACCGAGATCAGAGGAATAACTCGTCTGTTTGCAGCTTTCCTGTGGTCATGCCTGCAGGACGGACACGACATCACACCATGCGGTGCCGCAGCCTGCTGCTATTAAGATTCAACAATTAAGTCAAACGCTTGTTTAGGCTGTAAACAGTCAATCTGCTCTAATATTTGCAGACATGTCGCCCTTTCAAAGCTCAAGGGCCGCAGCATTATTTAGCTTGGCCAGATGTTGTGATGAATTAGTGAATTTCTGCGAGTGTGCTCGGAATTCCATTATGCCACTGTTAAACAGAGAGCCCATCTGCAAGTGGGCATGTATTTCTGTTCAGTCGTGCTATTTCCTCCCAGCAGAAGATAGATTTAACCACCTGTGTACATATTCTAATACAACATGATTTCTACGGGAGCACTGTGGCCGCGGCTGAGGAAATTTGCTGTAATAGGAATTGACATACTCGCTGAAATGTAAAAAGCAATGCGGGTGGTGCCCATTGACCCACAGGACCCTATCATCTCCGGGTTAAAAGCTGACTGAGACCAGTGACTTTAATACTTAGAGTAAAATGGAACAAAAAGTTATGCTTCCATTTCAAATCAGCCCGAGTTTCAGCCTACACACAGGGCATGCTTCAGCGGTCTGAGAAATTACAGGATACCACCCCTTTCAAATTTTGCCATCACTGGACCAGACTGTTGCAGGCTTTTGAAACAATTACCCCAAGGGGACTAGAGTAACCTTGTTTACAGCCCATTGAGCAGCCACAGTTCCAATTTAGCCCAGGTAATTACAACATTGTTATCTTCTTCTAAATCTTCACCAAAGTCGCATCGCAGAAAGTGGCCTTTGACTCGGCTGCTCGCCCTTTTCGGACACTGATTGAAAAAAAGGCGGCGTCAGTTAACACACAGGCATTCCTATGGTTGGTGCTTGTGTCGGTTCTCCAGGTGTTGGTGACCCAGCGCAGCCTGCCCACCCAGAACACATCAGTCACACTAACACACATCTGTCGCACCGATCCAATCCACTCCATCACAGCCACGGTTGGTCTCTCTCCTTGAATTTTGCAGCCCCACTTGGAGAGGACAAACAAATTTTCTGATTTGCCTCTAATCTTCAGTCCAACCTCAGTGTGGGCCACAGTCAAGCCGGCACAACAAGGACATGCACTCCGCAGGGGGACTAACCATTAGCACAGCATCCTGCCTCCACCGTAGTGCGATGGGGACAGGGCAGAGGGATACGCTCCAATTAGAGATGGAGACATGGGGACTTTGCCCCTGACATGTCCCTGCTGCTCCACAAAAGGGAAGTGTGAGCACACCTTCCTCATACAAAAGGAGGGCTTACCTTCCTATCATTTCTCCTGCCTCGGGCTGTTGCTGTTCATTCACCTCATGAAGCCAAACCATTTCGCACCATGCTGTTACTTTTCCTGCAGGGTGCAGCCTGGGTGTGTACGCCTGTGAGCATGAATGACTAGTCAAGCTTATTTGTCTCCTATATATTTCTATGGAAGAAAACGTGTGTGCTCTTGTGTGTGTGTGCGCTTGCTCTTCGGTGCCTGTGTGAAAATGATATCCTGAGGTGGGTGGAGGTCTTTGGCATGCATCTCTTGTCTGAGGCTTCCGTCAACAGAAATCCATACTTTTATATGGTGCAGCATGTTCAGATTTCCTGCAGTGAGATGAAGGTAGGTATACAGGACCAGCTTCATGCTTCATGCATTTGCATGCTGCACAATCTGCTGACGCCCCGTGGGAACTCGCTCCATGCAATTGCACTGTTTTTACGCTCCTATGTGAAGGGAAGTCCGTCCATTTTTTAATCAGGATGTGTGTACATGAGAAGTAGGAGACACAGAGGAAAGCATAACAACTACACTCCGGTATGAATATTTCATTTTTGTTCTATATGAATAAAACACACCATGGTCCCAATTCAACCACCGGGCTGCATACCTTTCACTCCTCCTGTGTGTATCTGCGAGGAGAGGGATGAGCACTCAGATACAAACTAGTCTTTCCATTATAAGGCGCCTCCCATTGAATCTGAACTTCATCGATGGCCTGCAAATGTGAGTGCAGCCCAGAGAAATCCAGTGTATTTGGTTGATTATGCAGTGTATCAACTATGCATGAAGCAATTACATACCAGGGCCTTGGGGCTTGGATGGAAACCGAATGGATGAATTCCTACAACAATCCCCTCCCTCCGCTCACTCTACATGTCCATTCATTAATCCAACCAGGCAGCCATTTGTTTGTGCAAACATTAGTTTAGCTGTTTGTTTGTCTGTTCGCTCAGCCATGGAAGATTTCTCCGTTTTTTTTTTTTTTTCATCTGCCTCAAGATGTCTTGTGACACAATCTATACAGATTTCCATCTGAGCTGGAGAGAGAGAGTGGCCGCGCTGATAAATAAAGGTCAGAGGTAGAAGAAGCAGGCCCCACGGACAAGGCTCCCGGTGACGGGAAGAAGTGAGACGAGAAATAAACCACTGGATCTGCAGAGGCTTAGATTGATTGGAATTTAGAGAGAGGGAGGGAAAAATTAAATTGGGGGAAGGGGTGGAGGAAGAGAGGGAGGGGGAGGGAGTGAGAGGCTGGATCAGATTGAGGGAGAGAGAGCGAGAGGGAACAGCAGTCAGCATGTAGGGCCGAGCCAGAGAATGAGATTTTTGCCCTGAGAGCACTAACTTCAAAAGCTTCTGTGGGCATTCCTTTACAAAATTTTACCCTCAAAATAATCCAGATTTCTGACAGGAAGAGTATGTGTGTGTGTGTGTGTGTGTGTGTGTGTGTGTGTGTGTGTACGTGTGTGTACGTGTGGGAGAGAGAGTGAGAAAAAGGATAGGGATGAGAGAGATGTAAGAGAGAAGCATCTCCGTGGCAACCACACCCCCTCATTGATCCCCCTTTAGAAGAGAATTAATAACACATCACCCGTTGCACTAAGTCCAACATTTATGATGGCTTTGAAGGTTAAGCAATACACTGCATTAGCATGTCCTAAATGAATCTGGAGCACCTATTGATTCATATGCAGCGTGTGTGTGTGTGTGTGTGTATATGTGTGTGTTTGTGTTTGTTTTTTCAAGTTGTCTCAAACGCTTGTCTGTTCCTGTGTTTTTTGTGCGTCTGTGCTCCTGTCTGTCTCCCTTTCTTCCATCTGGATCTTTAAATCCCATTCTCTTCCTCTAATCCACACCCCCCATCACCACCATCACCACAATTGTGCATCGCCCCCTCGCTTTCTTTTTGCTTGATCGCTGCTGTCTGCATAGCAAGGAGCCGCATCTCTGTGATTCACTTGGCAACCACTTGAGATAAACATGTTTTGGTGGACAGACGCCTGGGTCCTGGTCCGGAGGAGCAGGACGGGGAGGACAGACTGACGTGGGTGGGCCCTGCACTGGTCCCAACTTCAGTGTGGCAGCCACTTGTCCAGATGGTCCGGAGTCGAGCTCTCGCCACTGTTAATCAAACGCACCCACTCGCTCTGTCTTGCCTCGCCATGGCCCCTAGCATCATGTCACAGTGGAACCAGAGAAAATTAGCACCTAATTATAGGCTCCTCTCTGTGAAGAATGGTACTGGTGCTGACTAGTGTGTGTGTGTGTTAGCGAGAGGAGGCTGGGTGGTTGACTCACTGAGGGACCGAGGCCTGCAGACCACGCAGAGGACAGGCAGAACACACACACACGGGCCATGGCGGAGACACGAGTGATTACACACACATACAAGCAAGGCAGCACAAGCAGAACCTCCCTTCTTTCTGGTTGATGTGTGCATCAGCAGGGCCTGCCCCCCCCATGACGCTGCCACAACAGAAACCACTTGTGTTCCATCTCTGATCCAACAGGATTAATTACACACACAAAAGGAAGCTGATGCCTCTGGTTTCTACGCTCTGCAGGCTCCCTTGTGTTGAGGATGATGTAGTTAATCTTCACTGGGAACAATGGATATTTTGTTCTGGTGTATTTGGTCGAGACGCGGATGCAGAGCAGAGCTTGACTATGCTGCCATCTTGTGATTGCATCTCGACAAGCGCAGGATGTAAATGAGTGGACCAGGAGACTATTTTTTGAATGCATCACTAAATGATGACCAAACATTGATGTCAGAGGTAAATGAAGGGTTAAAGGAGGAACAGGCGCTCAGCTAAGAGCGCCTGCGAGCAGGCGAAAATATCCGGACAGCTGCTCGGAAGGATGAGCCAGCAGTGGTCAGAAAATAGCTCTACAATGAAATTAGGAAGATCCACAAAGTAAAAGACGTCTCCTGCTGAGCTAGCAAAGCGTATACCAGCGCTATGAGAGACCAAATAAACTCAATCACTTTCATCTGGGAAGGAAGCAATGAAATCTTTATTAGGTCTGCAAAGACTTACCAAAAAAATAGGTTAATATAACAAAAAACAACAATCAATTTCTCATTCTTAGACCATACAAAACCATATTGCACCACACGTTAATACTTCTGATTATTCCAAACATTTCTCGACATTCATATATTATGTGTATTATTTGTTTACAGCACAACAAATAAGGAGGAGAAAGTTTATGGACCAACAACACTAAAAGACTCGCCCTTACATCACTCTGAACGTGGATGCTTAGTTTTCATGTAATGTAGAGTTAATACAAAATTTTGGCACAGTAGATAATCTATCGTCAATAAAAAACGTAAGCAAAATGTTCTTGCGGGTTTTAGTGCATGTTGAGTACATAGTAAATCCGTTGGAGAACAGAAGTACCGGAGAGCTTGATTGATGCGTGCACATGTCAAGTAAAAGGCTGGTGGGTCAGCGGAGGACAGTGAACTGGAATATTGGGACAGTTTATTTTAGGGCACAGCCACTTTGTAGGGGCTCCCGGGGACGTTGTCGTCTCCCCATTTGACAATGACGGTGTAGCTGCCCTTGTCCTTGACAGTGTAGGTGACGTTGTAGAGCTTGTTGCCCATGTGCTTGACGTACACCTCCTCGCACGGAGTGTTGGGTCCGTGCACGCCCACTATCAGCATGTTGCTACCTGGACAGAGAAGGAATAATAATAGTTGAAGGAAAGTTTGTATATTATCACCTGATTCTGCAGCTCGCCTCAACTCTACTTCAGCATTTTATTGTCTTTCAGCTCTTTGTTTTTCACAGCGCACAAATGTAATGATTTTATATCCTCTCCGTGCATTTATTAATGGATTCATGCTTTTGCTATACTGGTGCACTGCCCATTTTAAACCTGAGAGTTTGGATTGGGCAGTTTGTTTGGCCTGTGGTGATGCTGGTTGCAGCTTTTCTTTTTGAAGCTGTATAAGTGACTTGCAGTAATTGAGCCACGGGAAATAAAGACCGGCTGAAGGACGTGAAGACTGAAGCCTCACCACCACTGCTGCACATAGAGCTGTTCATCTATTTATTCAAAGTTCAGTGAAGCTCGACAAAGTATGCAGGACCCCTTATTGGAGAGTCAGTTGTCGCTGCTGTTGTCGTGAATGCGCCCGTTGTCGTGGATACCCTTGACAATGTCACATACGTATGTGTCCCAGCTGCCGGAGCTACAAAGCGCTGGTCGCCTGTTATTTACAGTTTTCTAATATTGAACGTATCCGAATCGCACCAAATTCAACCCCGCACTTCCTTGGGCCGTGAACAATACACGTGCCAAGCGTGAAGCTGATAAGATATATACGATATAAGATATTCTTGAAATATGTGAGTCATATACAGACAGACATATATTTCAGATAGATTCAAATACAATGTGTTTCTGTCTTATGTCTTTATGTGGATGATTGTCTCACCTGCTTTGCTGCTGTCAATTGTAAAAGTATTCTTCTGTCCCACCAAAGCTTTGGACAGCCCCGCTCCATGACAGACCACCTTGCTGGCGTCGGATGTCAGTTTGGTTGAGGTGGCGGAGGAGGAGGACGCGCTGTAGGCTCCACCCACTTTGGAAGACTTGGTAACTGTTTCGACCAAGACAGAGGAGGTCTCATGGAGGCTGTGTCCCCCTGAGAGCCGGGCACCTAGAAGATGAAGAGGACCCAGAGAGAGAACGGTTATCTAATGTGATCAGCAGCTCAATACAGACATTACTTAATGCAGCCAGCATTGACAAAGATATGAGGGAGGCTAGGGGAGGACTCCAGCCTGAGCTCATACAGGAAAATATTTCATACTACTTTCTAATAAAGTTAACTTTCAGGACACATGGGAATTCTTTTCAATCTCAAAAGTATTAAAAAAAACTGCACTGAGAAGTGACAGGAGGGTATTGCTGTCGTGCCAAAAAAAGACAGCAGTCTAAACGCAGATGACACAACATTTTCCTGACTTCCACACTTTTTTTTTTTCAGAGGAACATTGGTTTCATAAGACACTTGTCATCTGTGATCCACAGATCAGATGGGAGAATGACTGTGAAGCGGACCTGTGATTTTAGCTTTGAAAGGGCTGCCCACGATGTGCTGCGGCCCGCCGTATTTGATGGTGACCAGATAGTTGCCAGGTGCCATTGGGGTGTAGGTGATTTTGTAGCCCTCGGGACTCTCGCGGCAGTCCATCTTCACTTTGGACGGCCCATCGATGTTGACGGATAGAGTGCCCGAGCCCGCGTTACAGGTGTTGACCACAAAGTCTGAGGCTACACCTGGAAGAGTCAAGAGGGAAAATTGATTATTTTTGGTACCTTATGTAATTTGAAAATTGAAAAACTAAATCAAACTATATTCACTCGGTAAATTTTTTAGAAGTGGTGATGATCACTACCTGTGGTTCCCCCCTGTAGTCCAGCACCATGTGCCGTCACCATGCCTGGGTCTCCAATCAGCCCCAGGTCTCCCACTCGTACATTAAAGGGGCTTCCAGGAATGTGGCATCCATTGAACTTGACATCTATGGAGTGAACTCCATTCTCCCGTGGAATGAAGCGAATTGCACTCTTGTCTGAAAAGGCGAAAAAGGGAGGTGGAGATGTTACCATCCAGCACTATTGAACATAATGAATTGTGCTGAATTGTACTTGGTGCATACCGCTGTCAAGCTCGGTGACATAGCATTCCTCAGAGGAGCCAGAGGGGGTGTGGACCTTAGCGTCTACTACACCTCGAGTGCCGTTCCGCTGCACCATGAAGGAGGCTTCATGGTTCACCTTCAAGTCCTTCTCCTAGAAGAGATAGGGGTATCATCAGGATATCAGTGGAATTGCGTTGTGTGTGTTTGTGACTGTGTGAGTGTGTGTGTGTGCCCGCACCCTGAGGGACACAACGCGTGTGACTCATCATGCCTGAACAAGAATAGATCGAGTGGTTGGGTGTGTGAGGCAGAAAAGGTCAAAGTTTACAGCGAGGCGTTTAGTGTTTTTTACCCCACAGGCCGCCGAGCGGTCCTCGCAGATATGAGAGGTAGCGTGACATTTTAAACCTTTCATATTGCTCTTCACCAGGCGTCTAGTGGCAGAAAAAATTAAAAAACAGTGTGAAGAGGCATTGGAGTGGACTAAAACTATATGTTTTTAGCATTGTTGGCAGCTGTAATGGAAACACAAATTAAAAAAAAACAAGCGTCTGTGAAGTGAGGAGACCAAAAGTGTGATCCGTCGCAGAATTCTTTTATCGCCTTTTCTTTCCTCTCACGCAGAAACACAATCACACGGACTAGCCTGCTGCCCACACATAGCACAGCTTGTGTTGACCCACATTAAGCACAAGGACAGTTAATCCAGCCCTTCATCGCTGGCCAGCGTTGCAGAATTACAGTCGAGGACGCTGCTCCGACACCGGCACTCAAGCACACTTCAAGGGCAAAGTGCTATCGCAGAGAAATATCTACAACCACTCCTACATTATGTTAAATGCAATCTGTTACTCGAGTGTGTGTGTGACTTAATATTGCAGCAAAATAATTTGGCTCGTGTCGACTGAGCGCGTGGGATCTTACGTGAATGCTTGTGACAGTGAGCCTGCGAGCCTCGTCTGAGAGTGTAGCGATCGGTACGATGAAGGGGCTGTCGGGGATCTGCTCGTTGTTGAACTTGATGGAGACCTCGTAGTCACCTGGGGGAAGCAGACAGGTTGTTTACTTTCACACTGAAGTGTGGAGGAATTTCTGAAAAGTTGAGCACTTTAGAGAGACACAACACTCGGATGAAACGTGCAAAAGAGGAAGTTCTACCTGGTTCTTTCACTATGTAGGAGACTCCGCAAGAACCGTCTTTTCTGTCCTCAAAGGAAATTTCAGCCTTGCTCGGGCCCTCGACGGCGATGGAAAGGCCGCCAGCGCCTGCCTCCCTAGTCCAGATACTGAATTCAGCTAGCGAAAGTAAGACAAAGGTAGATCAGATGATGGGGGTGCTAGTGTTTGAAGAAATAATGAAAAAGATTTATTGAACAGTACTTACAGGGTGCTCCAGCTACGCCCCTCTCCAGGCCGGGCCCTCCTGCACGGACCTTGTGTGATCCTCCCTCCCCCATGGGCCCAACCGTGAACTGGAAGGGGCTCCCGGGGACGTGCTGGCCTCTGTATTTGACATTGACCGTGTGGGGTCCCATTTCCTGAGGGATGAAGCGGACGCTGTAGGTGCTGCTCCCTCCGTCCACGATGTCAGCATCCACCGTTTTCCCACCGGGGCTGGTCACCTGAGCCGTCATGGCCTGCGAGCCGCTCTCAACTGGCGAGGCAGAGCAGCACAGAAGGTTAGACACAAACAAAGCCAAGTGTTTTTGCAATTCATAAAGGGAGTTTGAACTTCACGGACTCTCACCCTCAGGTCTGGCCGTGATGCCGGCAAAGCTGCTGAGGCTCTCCCTGCCCAGAAAGTCTCCGAAAACGTCTCTGAACGGGGTTCCTCCCCCGCCCACCTGGGTGCTCTCCTCCACTCGTACCTCCCTCTTGGTTTCGCCGCCACGGGTTTTGCTGATCTCCGTGCGCTCAGTGCGGGTGTAGGTGTGGCTGCTGCGGGTGAATGTCTTGGTCAGCCTCTCCTGAGCTGAAACCATCTGGAACCAGTTTCCTGAGAAAGCAGTGAGAATACAAATGTGAGTGTGAAACGGTTTCATTTCTTTGAAGATGGCTGCCCGCTGCCCTTTAACCCCCTCTGAATGGTTTCTCTTCTCACCTGGGATTTTGAGGTTCAGGCCACATGTGCTGCCCACTGAGGCAATAGAAGACGCCTGCCTCTTCCTGGTTATGCTCTCTTTGATTCTTCCTTCTCCAGTCACCTTCACTGTGAAAGGACTTCCTGCATGGCAACAATGCAAATACAGCAAAATTACACTATGGTTTGTTACCTCCGCCAAGTAGGTTATGTCTTCACCCCTTTCGTTTTTTGATGGTTTGTTAGCAAGATTGTTTGTAAGCAAGATTCCACAAAATCAACTGAACAGATTTCAACACAACTTTATGGAAGGATGTGGTATGGGTTGGGAAAGAACCCATTACATTTTGGTGCAGATCCGGACCAAAAGGCAGATCCAGTATTGTTTTGTTTTTTACTTCTCTAACATTGCGACACAGCACATTTTTGGAAGTTTTTAACATTTTCTTAGAGAATAATTCATGGATCTTGATGAAAATGCCACATTTAGGGATCTAGTATCTATGAGTCTTGACATCTTGTGTAGCTTGATGGAAATTAAGGTGACTGTTTGGCCTTGGTGGAGGTGTGCTTTGTACCGAGTGCCATTCTAGTTGTTTAGGTATCATTTTTATTAAAAATGTGTATATTTTCCAAGTAAAAGATTCTGACCTGGGATGTGCTTTTCAGCAAACTTGATATTGACAATGTAACTGCCAGGTTCTGTTGGACAGTATGTCACTCTGCACGTCCCATCCTCTACATCTTCACAGTTGATATCCACTTTGCTCGGACCCTCAACCGACAATGCTAGACCTCCGTAACCTAAAGGGAGGAGGGAAAAAAAGTAGAACAAATATTAATTATTTTAGCATTTTTTTCCAATCGGGTTTTGCTGGGAATGTGAAATATTAAAATCTTACCCGCATTCCTTGTATCCACGAAGAATTCAGTAATTTCGAAAGTGTGCGCCTCCATGAGGCCTTTACCGAAAGCCTTGACCCTACTGGCCTCGCCGATCTCTGACTGGCCAACCATGATCTTGAAAGGGCTGTTAGCTACGTGCAAGCCATTCTTCCTCACGCTGACCTCATGCTCACCAACCTCCTTAGGGGTGAAGGAGATACCTGTGAACATAAAAGGGGTCGGGAGTGGGGGGAAAAAAGTCAATACAAAGAATCAGGAAAATAAAATCTAAATGCATTACATAAACCCAACAGCGTCTTATCTACTCAAATGAGTGTCTCACCGAGGTGTCTGTTGGGCAGTCTCTTGAGCAGGCAGGGCTCCTCGTTGCCTGATGGAGCCTTGATACTGGCAGTCAGAGAGCTCAGATCAGTCTCTGTGATCTTCAGGGACACGTCAGCCGATGTGCCCACGTTCAGCTGGGACGTCCTGGTGATGGAGTCGTCCCCTTGACAGATAACAGTGGTTTAAACATTTGTCAACCCTTAAAAAGTCATTTATAGGGTACGTGTCCGCTATAAATACACATCAACAGTATACAAACTGTATTTATTTCCTCACCAGTAATCTTAGCAGTAAAGGGACTGCCAGAAATGTGCTTGTTGTCAAACTTGACGATGATATTGTAGTCTCCAGGAGTCGTGGGCAGGTAGGACACAGTGCAGGTTCCATCTTTGTTGTCCTTACAGGTGATCTCGGCCTTAGAGGGACCCTCCACTGCCAGTGACAGACCACCTGAGGGGGAGAAAATATACATACAGTTTGTAAAGGTTAAGTGATTTAACACAAATTCACTGTGTAGTAGCAAATATCCCCGGAAAAAGGTGCTTTACCTTCTCCTGCATTCTTGGTGACCACAGTGAAAGTGGCAGACTTGTTGACCATGCCGTAACTCAGACCGGGGCCGTAAGCAGTCACCACTCCACTGTTCACAGCATCAACATAGAACTGCAGAGGGCTTCCTAAAGGGAATACAATCAGTGGCGAACAGTCATTAGACCCAGAGCCATGTGCAGAAGGATCTCAGTATGAGACATCTATGGTGTGTTTGTGACCTGGAATGTGGTTGCCGTCATATTTGATGTCCATCTCGTGCAGGCCTCTCTCTATGGGCTGGTACTTGATGGTGATGGTGCCATCCTTGTTGTCAGTGATATGCGGGCGAGCAGTCTTGCCCGAAGGCATTCGCACCTCACCTAGAAATGACAGCGGCACGGTTAAACAGCAGTGACCTAAAAAACATGTTTGTGTGTGTATATGTGTGTGTGTGTGTGTGTGTGTGTGTGTGTGTGTGTGTGTGTGTGTGTGTGTGTGTGTGTGTGTGTGTGTGTGTGTGTGTGTGTGTGTGTGTGTGTGTGTGTGAGTGGTGTTTGTCACACCTGTGATTTCTCCCTGCTGTGGCGTGAAGGGGACGAGGAAGTTAACGGGGCGGAAGAGAGGATCCACGGTATCGCGGGGAGCAACTGGCTCATTTGAGGCCTGTCATTACAGAGAGAGGAGAAATAGTTGGTTTCTTTTATATGTATTTCTTTATGCCTTTTTCTGAGAAGGCAGTGAAGGATACACAGAAAACAAGGGGAGTAGAGTAACGACGAGCAGTAAATAAGTAAAAAATCTGAGCAAGAGAACACAAAATAGCAGCTTATAAAACACTGTTTTACTCACCATCACATGGAAGGGGCTCTTAGGGATGTTCTGGCCCCCAAAGCGGATAGTAATAACATACTTTCCAGGTTCGGGGGCAGTGTAGTAAATGTCAAAGGTCCCATCATGATTCTCCACCACGTCCATGTCCAGCTCCATCCCCTGTGGGGTCAGCACTTTACAGGTCACCTTGCCTTTCCCGGCAGCTTTGGCATCCACAGTGATAACAGTATCCTCAGAGGTCTGCAGTTTCTGTAGACTCGCTGTGAAGGTCAGAGATTGAAGAAGGTAAACAGAACTGCTCAAATGCACGGACTCCTGGAAGATCTTTCTAAACTAAACA
Organism: Hippoglossus stenolepis; assembly: GCF_022539355.2. Lineage (NCBI taxonomy): Eukaryota > Metazoa > Chordata > Actinopteri > Pleuronectiformes > Pleuronectidae > Hippoglossus > Hippoglossus stenolepis. The sequence goes on along the minus strand of NC_061487.1, from coordinate 11,814,470 downwards.
GTGATTACTTACACATGCCATGTCCTCCAATCGACACTGGAAAGAAAAAGAACATAGTGGTGAAAATATATACAGAGCATATAGTGAATAAAAAACTGAAATATGTAAGTTAGTAGTTTTTATAATTATCATTGCAGTTATGAATTGAAAGTAGCTTTTCCTACCAGTGAGGCGACACTTGCTGGCGTCTCCTGTGGGCAGCGACTGGATGCAGTATGGGGAGTAAGGGATCTCATCTCCGCCATATTTAATGGTGATGGTGTAGGGGCCTGTAGAGTCAGGTACATACGACACAGTGTAGGTGCCGTCTCTGTTGTCCTGGATGGTTGCATTCTTTGGTTTCCCTTCTGGGTCCTGTCAATAAAAGGCATGGAGTTGTTTAAGATGACAGCTTATGATTAGATAAATTTGAAATCTTTGAATGAATGTGGCTGCAAACCCACCAGGATCTGCACAGTGAGCAGTCCCTCTCCAGCATCACGAGCATCGATGGTGAACTCCACAGGAAAACTAGCAGACACACCTTTGGTGTCCAGACCGGGGCCACTGGCACGCACCTTACTGGCATCATGCCCGGGCTGGGACATCACCTTGAATGGGCTGTGGAAGAAGGACAATGTAATTACTAAACGCAGTCCGGGCAAAAAGACAGAAACGGAAATAGAAAATGTGCTGAGCTGAGCTGCACTTTTCTTTGAACTCATACTGTACCTGTGTGGGACCTCCTGATCTGCATATTTGACACCGACAGTGTAAGGGCCGTCCTGAGCTGGGGTGTAGTGAACTGTGTGGGTTCCATCACTGTTGTTCTTCACACCTACTGGCTCCACGGTACCTGAAATTATGACTTTGTATAAATAAACACATACACAGACAGTGATATTTATCAGAGTGTACAGAGTTTATGGGCTTCCATAGTCCTCACCTGTTGGGCCGTAGAGTTTGACATCCAGCTGGGCCTGTCCAGCCTGGGTACAGTCGACTGTGAACGTCTGAGGAATATGGGCTCTTACTCCGCCGCCCAGACCTGGACCTGAGCACTTCACTTTGCTGGGGTCCACAGGGTCCCTCACTGGCACGCGGAACGGGCTGCCAGGGATCGGGTGACCTCCGTAGTTGATGTTGACGTCGTAATCTCCAGGAGTGAAGGGGACGTACTCCACACTGCAGCTGCCATCTTTATTGTCTTTGCAGGATATTTTGGCCTCTGAGGCTCCCTCGATGGTCAGGCCCAGGCCTCCTGTACCAGCGCCCCTGAGAGGGAAACCAAATATTAATTTTCCCGCACCTATTTGAGTAAATTCCCAAGAAATTTCACCTTTGAATGTGATTTATCAATACCTGGTCTCCACAGTGAAGCAGTTGGACTTGTTGGTTATTCCTCCTTCCAGACCTGGGCCAAAGGCACGGACCCGGGTGGGATCACATCCCTCCACCACAGACACTCTGAAGGGAGTCTTGGGTACGGGCGCGTCATCGTAAAGCACCTCTATCAGATGCATTCCTACACACAAAGATACACATTAATAAAGGATATCACATCTCTCTGCTTGAGTATCCTTTAAATGAAGCAAATAATTTCTGCTAGTGCCACTTGCTTTTAATTATGGGGCAGACAAATTCCCTTTTAGGGAGATAAACATCTGTTTATTTATAAAAGATGCCATCTTGAGCACAGACGTTCTGGTGAACGCACAAAGAATTACATCTGTTCCCTATTCATTATTCTGTTACAACATTCCTCTGACAGAGCCCCCTCTGTAGGCCTACATGCCAGATTCCCAGTCACAATACTGTGATATTAGAGTGTGTCTGCTAGTGGAGAAGTGCTCTGTGATCTCTCAGCTTTGTGTTATAGGTCTCTATTAATATCCCCTGTCATTCACCCCTCCCCTCCCTACTATATTGCTGTGGGCAGGCAGCAGCCTTCAGCACACATACCTGCCTGGTTAAGAGCTTCTGTTCCAGAGCACACTATTTATAAAACAGAGCTTGTCTGCCTGCGTCTCTGCCCCTCAAAGCGTTGCTTCACTGCATCATTATGTATTTATACACCTTTCTATCTCGCTCTCTCTCTTCTCCCACTCCTTTGCTTTATTCCCAATAAAGCACCTGTTAGTGGTTCCTCCGTCTGTCTCCTTGCACACTCTCAGACAGGCTGTCTATTCAAAATCCTGTTTACTGACAGCAGATAAATAAAGGTCGGTAGGTTTGTAAATGTTAACTCTTTTGCGAGCACTGGCAAAACACAATGGAGGGTCCTAGATCCATCATTGCTTTACAATGCCTTTCCACCTCATGATTCTTTAATTGCATGAATTAACAATGCTAAATGACTCCTACCATCCTCGAACGCTGTGTACTCCACTCTGTATGTGCCGTCTCCCTTATCGGTGATGAAGCTCTCTGTGTTGGTGCCGGAGGGGCTGATGATGTGAACCTTCACATGGTTTCCTCCAGCCTTGTTGAGGGCGCGGGTGTCGACGATAAAGTGGGTTGTGACTTCTCTGAGGACCCCTAGACACAGAAGAGCCCTTCACGCTATTTGTTGCGGAAAAAAGTAACACAGTCCCAACACTCATAAATCTTTATAACTCTACTAGACCAGGGCTGCAACTACCAGTTAAGCATTTCCTCTCAATTATTCGCTTGATTTCTTTTTTCTGTTTATAAAGGAATCATTAAGGCTTTAAGATGTCAGATAATAGTGAAAGATTCCCACAACCTGACCTTTTTCCGAATGGTTTGTTTTGCCAAAAGATAGTGAATTTTGAATATAAAAAATCGTGAAAAGCAGCAAATACTCACATTAGAGAGACTAAAAGTTATAGCTAGCATTAAACTTGCTTTTATGTTGAACAAATCATAATTTAATAATCCTTTTAGTACTAATACAAACTATAACTGTATGAAAGCCCTAATATTTACTGCTAACTCATCAGGTCATTGGTACCTCTGGGCTCCACTCCTGGCCCGTAGACATGCACCCCGCTGGTGTCCACAGAGGGCTCCACCTGCAGCACCTTGGGAAACTGAGGAATCGTATGGCCGCCGTACTTGATGGTGATGGTGTGTGCGCCGTGGAAGGATGGGATGTACGTTACAGAGAAGGTCCCCTCTGCAGTTTTCTGGATGTGCACTTCAGCCTTAACCCCTGTCTCCGACACAATCTCGATGGTGAGCTCGGCGTCGCCCGCTCGGGTGCAGTCCACAGTGAAGGTCGCTGGTTCGCCTGCCTTGGCCTTCTCCAGACCGGGACCGCTCGCTGTCGCCTTGCTGGGATCGAAGGCCGGGCGCACTGCAGCCTTGAAGGGAGAGCCAGGGATGTGCTGCTCCGCGTACAGGATATTGATGGCGTACTCCCCGTGCTCGGTGGGCAGGTAGGACACTGAGCATGTGCCGTCGCCGTTGTCCTGACATTCAATTTTAGCTTCACAGGGGCCCTCCACTGTCAGGCCCAGCCCACCTGCACCGGCTGCCTTTGTGTCAATAGTGAATGGAGCGGGTTTACCCACAATGCCTCCCTTCAGGCCTGGGCCATAGGCTCTCACCTGTAATGCAAGTTAGGTCAGTTTTTGAGATGTGGTGCAACAAACTTGTATTTAAGAAGTTGGGACAGAGTGAAAACCATTCAGCTTTAATGAACTTTACCTTAGAAGGATCAGCAGGCATCACTGCTTCAACCCCAAAGGGGCTTCCCATTACGGGGTTGCCATCGTAGCTGACATCAACCTTGTACTGTCCCTCCTCTGGGGGAATATACTTCACACTGTGAGCGCCTTTGGCTTTGTCAGACTCCAGCTTGCATGGAATCGGGCGGCCAGAGGGTGAGGTCATCTTCACGCCTACGTTGCCCTGCCCACCGGCGCCCTTTGTGTTAACTGAGAACTCTTGATCCTTTCCGACCTCCACTTCTGTAAGAAAGAGCTTCATGAAACACTTGAACTTTGCTACTATAAACACATTATAACACTTTATTACATTTATGAATACAGAATTTGTGTTTGTAACTTACTGGTGTCCAATCCATCCACTTTCACCTTTCCAATATCCAGAGGTGGTGCCACTGTGATGTGGAAGGGGCTCTTTGGAATGGGGTCTCCTCCATGAGTCACTGAAATAGTCATGTTGCCCTAAAAAAACAACAGAATAAGAATGAATATCTGTTGATTTGGGATAATGGTAATGGTATTGAACTTCAAACAGAGGCCTACGGTACCTGTTGAAGAGCTGTGTACTTGACAGTGTAGGAGTAATCGTGGTTATCGATGATCTCAAAGTCACGAACCGCCTCTCCCGGGCCCGGCGCTGTGAAATGCACCTCAGGCTTGGCCTTGCCAGCTCCCTTTGTGTAGATGGTGAAGTGGGTTGGAGTGCCCACCTCCACTCCTGAAACACATGTGTTTTGTCAGCGCTATCAATACTACTTCAATCACATGATTCCGTGGCATAAAAGTATTCTAGTGGGTGTTTGTTACAAATGACAGTACATGATTGGTAGAAACTAGTGCAGTGCTCATTCTAAACCTGCCTGTTCTCTTGGCCTGTGTTAATGCTACATTAGTTAGTTCTTCTCAGTTCTACAATATACTGTCACTGTTTTTATTGTCTTTGTGCTGGACGTTGTGTGCAGAGCTTTTTGTAAACAGTCTGCGGTGGAGAGATAATTTTGTGTTCATCCTACCTAGTTAATTGCAATATAGATTTTATAGTCAATGTTTTCATTAAATAAAAACGAATTTGCTTTATTGTTGTTCACGTGTGTCGGTTGTAGTAAGTTTGAATGATTTACTTAAGTGCTGTTATTTTTTCATACATTGCATAACGACTATTTCAGAGGTCTGTTGACCAAGGGACACAATCTTCAGACCCAAGTTCACAACTTTTCAAAATAAAAGTTAAATTCAGTCTGAACACTGAAGGTATTGAAGGCACACTGCCCCTCCCCCACTGACCGCTATAGAGCACTGATCCCCTTGTTTGTTTTTATTAATAGTGAAAGTATCCAAATGTCCAAATCACACCAAATTGAACAGACAGACTGAAGGAAAGACAAACAGACAGGCTTCTGAGGAATTAGTATGTTCTCACCTGTCTTGTTGAGTCCAGGACCCTCTGCTCTCACCTTGCCAGCATCATGGGAAGGATCAACTTTGACTTTGAATGGACTGATGGGAATTTCCTGATGTAGAAGAATGTTGGAAATTTCATGAGTAATCAAAAAGGCAAAAATCAATCATTTCACAAGTGATAAAATCACTTCCTGTGTGTGTTTGTGAGAGTACTGTTTTCTTACCTGGTCAGCAAACAGCACCATGATGGTGTACCGGCCTGCGCCGGGGGGAGTGTACTTGACAGTGAAGGTGTCATTGTCATTCTTGATGATGTCAAAGTCGATGTCAGCCTCCGCAGGTCCAACCACTCCTGGGGCGCACTTGATTCCAATGCTGATGTCCCCTAATGGTGCGTAGCAATGGGCACAGTTCACGAAGGTCATTCAAAAGCAAGTGACCGGAATAAATAGAAGCAGTCAGTCTACTGCCTACAGCTTTCCTTCAAGTAACATTTTATGCAATTCAAATGACTTCACCTCACCTAGTGAGCACAGCTGCACAGATGTACTTATTCCGTTAATTCTGTTCTTAATATATTTCGACGTTCAAAATATGCAGCACTCGTTTCATGAAGAGTTAGTGAGACTCAGAAGTGTCTCTGTACCCGCCCACGTCCTCTCCTCGTACATGCTCACCTTGACCGGCCTCGCCGCAGTCCACAGTGAAGTACGTTGGCTCGTTAGCTTTGAGCCCAGTCTTCTCTACTCCGGGCCCATAGACCTTGACTTTGTCTGGATGAGAACCCTCTCCAACCAGCACCTAATGAAATCACAGTGTACTTGAGGTAGAAGCAATTGGCTGAAGTAGAAGTGCTGCAGTCCTCTTACTTTGCCTTTATTTGGTGAAGTATCCTTATATTAAATTGACTGTTAAATGCAGAACAGTTGTGTGTGTGTGTCTTACCCTGAAGGGGCTCTTGGGCACGTTAACATCCCCCCATGTGATGATGATGGTGTGTTTAATGGGCTTGACAGGAGTGTACACACACAGAAATGTGCCGTCTCCCTTGTCAGTGATCTTGATGTTGATGGTGCAGCTTTCAGCATCCTTAGTGGATACAAAATCACGTCAGCCACATGCAATATAAATGATGCTTTCCTATAAATAAGCATTGAAGGTTGGAAATGGCGCTCTCTGTACCTGTGCATAGATCTTGAGGGTACTCTTCCCAGCCATGCGGGCATCAATTGTGAATTCAGTTGGTTTGTTCACGATGATGCCGGTTGGCTGCAGACCTGGTCCATAGGCTTTCACCTGTTATAGAATAGAATAGGGTGAGAATAGATCACCATGGTGACCTGGTTTATCCTCACATGTATCATTTATGACTCAGCGAGTGGGAATTACCTTCTCAGGGAAGACGTCATTGACTGCAGGGAGGATGTGGGCCATGAAGGGACTGTCCTTGATGTCCTCATCATCACAGACAACATGGACAGCGTAGTCACCAGCCTCAGTGGGCCAGTAGCGTACATCACAGGAGCCATCGCCCTTGTCATCACACTCAATTTTAGCCTGTGATGGGCCTTCAATGGAGAAGCCTGAGCCAAGAAATTATTGCAACATTTAGATTTAGTATTTGAAAATGGAAAAAATCTACTTTTCTTTGCTAAGAGCTAAAATCACTTGCACACGTCTCACCCAGAGTGCCAACTTCAGTGCCGATGGCCTCCACTACAAAGTCAGCGGATTTTCCCACCATGCCAGTCTTCAGACCAGGACCCCAGGCCCTCACCTTCTGAAAACCTGCCTCCGCACCCACTTCCACTTCGAAAGGGCTGCAGCACCCGAGAATACGCACAATATGAACTTTCGTAATTGTGAGCGTGCATTGTTAATGAATAGCTACAGGCATCAACAGTACACTACCTGCGTGGGATAGGCTGGCCTCCCCAGGTGATGCTGACGGTGTATTTACCACGCTTAAGGGGGAAATATTCACATTCGTATACGCCATTCCCGGCATCACGCACTTTCACTTGCTCCTCCGCTCCAGCTGAGGATGAATAATACAGGCGATGTGGTTTCTTATAAAGTCAAAGAAACATTTTATGCATTTGGTTAAACCTAGCCTATACCTCAGAGAATGCAACACTGCAGACACAAAAGCCAGACAAAGGAATTCATTCCAAAATTGTATGAGGAGGAGTGAGGTGTGCTGCAGTGAAGAGAGAGAGCTGTCTGACTCACTTGGTCCTTTGACTGAGACATTCAGCGCACCGCTGCCAGCTCCCTTGGTGAAAACTTTGAAGTCCGCAACCTCCTTCACTCTCACGCCTTTAGGCTGAAGGCCTCTACCTGTAGCTCTGCAGGCGTTCGGATTCGTGGCTGAAAGGAATAACAACAAGCGTCAAAATGAGTGTTTAGCAAAGCAAAAAGCAGCTGCAGTGTAGCCAGCAGTTGACGGCGGTGTTAGTAGCAAGGATATTAAAATATCCGATTCAAACGGGGATTCCTTAAAGTTTGACGGCCAGAACCTGAAATGAGAACAATGCATTTTGCAGCACATATAACGTAAGGTACAGAACGTTGAATGGGATATTGACGCATTCAATTGGATCAGGGCAGCTTCTGACAACATTTCAGTCAGTCAGCCAGAAATGTTGACTGCAGGCAGACAGAATGCTGGCTGATGCAAATGCAGCTGTGATGAAAACAAACATGTCAACAGCACAAGCAAAGATATTTAACAGAGAACAAAGTCGAACGAAATGCAGACTGGGACAATCTGTACACTTCTCGTACAAAATAGCATTTCATCTCTGGCTTTAAAGCTGCAGGATGCAAGAGGAAGCACCGCACTGAGCCACAGCTCCAGAATCTTAAATAAAGCACAGAGGGGCATGGACAAGGTGCGTCATAGGGAAAGGTTTGGGGGATCTGGCTGAGCAATGGGCACAGGCTCCTTCCCAGCAGACCATACTAACTTGGGCGGCCAGGTTTTGGAGGAGGAGCCCCCTTCCCACCCTTCACTCCAGGAAGGGTGCGCACTGACTGAGGGATTATCTGCAGGGGAGCTCCCATGGGAGGAGCAATGGGCAGAGCTAGAAATGACAGATAGGAAGGGTTATCATCTCTACCAGGTGGGTTTTCCCAGGGCGAATAAAGAAGAGTGTAGATTGTGATGGATTGACCGCCCTCACACGAACAGCACTCTAAGAAATCTAATTTGTCCAACAGTTATTTACAGCACAGAGGAATCGCTCACCCTCCAAGACGTTGACAGTGTAAGGGCTCTTGGGGATCTCCTGGCCTGCAAAGAGTATGTGGATGGTGTGAGGGCCCTCCAACATGGGACGATAGGTGCAACGGAAAACGCTGTCGCCCTTGTTCTCCAGGATGAGCTCGACGGTGTCCTTCTTGCCCTGAGGATCGACAATGACCACGCTGACATCGCCATTGCCAGCACCTGAGGGAGGTGGCAAAATAATTAGCAATGAAATTAAGAAGTAGATGCTGCAGTTTTAGTCTATAACAATATTCGAGTGACTCTTTTTTTCATTCATTCATATTGTTTCCACATCTTAATGTCAGTGTGTGGCCTGGTTGGATTTTCCCAAACCTACCTGCTGTGTAGATGTCAAAGTAGGTGGGTTTGTTTGTCACATTGCCTGTGGCCTCCAGACCTGGTCCTCTAGCATGGACTTTGCTGGCGTCACCCAAATCCTTCGCCACGTTCACAGTGTATGGGCTCTTGTCTATGTCCTGACCCGCAAACAGCACTTTCACCTAAGAATAAAAAAACAAGATAACTGTAAGACAGCTTCAAATCGAATAGTTTGTCCCTTTTGTGATCCATGCACTTAATGTAGTAAGTTAAATGTTAACAGTTGTCACCTTGTGGACACCCTCAACTTTAGGAACATAGGTGACAGTGTAGGTTCTGTTTTTGTCCTTGTTGGGTTTAACTTTAGCCTGGAGAATAGGAAGACAGAGGGTAAGATAAAGATTAGATTATACACTTGAAACTTTTGAACTTGGCACCAGGTTTATCTGAGAGGGTAAAAACAGGCTGTACGTTTAACCTCCAGGTCTAACTTGCCTCCTCTTTGTGTCCCTCAGGATCCTCCACATAGACCAGGACCTCCCCGCTTCCAGCTTCCAGAGTTTCCACAGTGAACACGGCCGGCTGCAGCACCTTGTTGCCATGAGGCTCAATACCTGTGATGTAAATATCGCAACATGAAGTTTGGTGATAAAGTTTGGAGCAGTCAGGCAACAAAGTGGACACAGGATTCAAAAGTTTCCAGAAAAGTACAAGCTTCTACTTTTGCTACTGTTTGTGGAGCTGCTGCCAAACATTGCTGCTTTCATATGCTAGACAAAGAGGTGTTCATGAAACATTCATGCTGTTTTCTGTGAACTGCTGCGGGTTGTGCAGGTGTTGGCTGCCCACCTGGTCCGTAGGCTTTAGCCTTGTTTGGGAAAAGCTGTTTGGGCCTGAGAGGAGCGCCAGGCTTCATTTTGGACTTGGGGAACTGGGACAGGTAGGTCATCACTGAGTGCTCGTCCACATCTGGGTCCACAATCTCCTCAGGTGCAATCACCTACAGCACAGAGACAGTAGGAGTTCATCAGATAACTTAACTGTATGGACATCTAGTTGTAATTAAAAAAAACAAATGTTTCACAAAGTTTATGCAACTTCCTGCAACACAATGATCATAAAAAAAACCACCATGGTATAATTTGTGTTTGAGCTGATTGTGTTGTCATTTGTTATAAGGGTGTAGTTGACCCTTAATAACAATTTCCTTTAAAGTGCAATTGGATTTAACAAGGATTAATTTTATGTATCCCTCCACCTGTGACTCCTCTCTCACTCGCAGCACGTTGCCTGTCTATCACACAGTGGCACAAAGCCATGCTCTATGCCAGTTATATATAACCCTAGGACAGTGGGGTTAAGGATTGTTGCCTTCAATAATCCAGCCAGGGGGGGATTTATCCTGAGCCAGACCTCTCCCACATCTCCTTAACACCACCGCACTGGAATCCAGCCCCCAGGCCCCGCAGAGTCATGACATACATCCCCCAGCTATCTAGCCAATGCTAAGCCTCATGGAGAATAGCTTGCTCTGTGTCTTAGACAAACAAGTAAACAACCTTCATAGTGCGCATAACAATACGAAGACTCAGAGTCGCACAAATGGGCCTGGAAATGTGGCACTCTGGTTCTCCTGTTCACATTGTTATTCTGATGAGCGCAGGCATATTTATACTTGTGTTTTGTTGGTGGCCGGCTTGGAAGGTGTTAAGAAATATCACACCTCCGCAGATTCACCAATCTACCAAACAAACCTCCTACACACTCACTCACTGAGAGCTACAATAAAGTAAATGGAAATATTAGATGTGAGCTGGGTCATAAATATTTCATGATACCCTGCAGCACAATCTCCCTGGAAGGAACAGTGGGCTCTATATCATTAACAGTACTGCTGGGTTTTTTTACATCTCAGTGCAGCCTCACAGGTGAATGTACATGTGGTGAGATGTGTTAGCATTTGCAAATGAGTCTTGGTTCTCGCTATAAATTGCTTGTAGTTGATTGGTTCTTACTGAAAGTCTATGCAGTGGGTATAAACTATGCTGCAAATCAGAGAACAGAGAAACATACCTGCTTTTCTTGCACTTTCTCATGAGTCATCACCACCTCTCTGACACCAAGTGTTAAAAAAGGACTTTGTAACTGACATCCATCCTGAGTCTTACCTGAGGCACACCCAGCCAGTCGTCAGCTTGCTGCATGGCTTCTCTGGCATTTTCCACGGGCTGGTTTGGGTCCCACTCCGCCCAATCAGGACACAAACCTGATGGGAAGGCAAACAGGCAGATTAAACAGTCGTGTATGAACGTATGCAGACTGCGTTGCACAGCGGTTGCTATAATAAGACCACTCAGGCTGTCGCTACTATCTCGCCGTCACCTCCAGCTACAACAATGCATGCCTTACCCACACTTCTGCTTGATTGATTCAAAATGTGCAACAATGGCGGCGTCTCTTGTCCGTTTTAAAAGAAATAACCTCAACGAGCGCACTGGCACTTTCACTAAGGCTCAAGCTAGCCTCCTCTTGTGCAGCTAATGCCTAAATTGGATTAGTGCTGGTGATGGAGTGGCCCCTCAGTCAACAGGTCCATACAGACGCACCACAGAAAACTATTATCCAATTAATATCCAGTGCAGAAAGGAGGAAGGAGTGAGCAGGGAGAGTAAAGAAAAAATCAGTCAGTGCTCTCAAGTGATGTCACACTGTGTTTCATACTGCAACATCGCTGTAATACCAAACGGAGCTAAAATATAAGCCATAGCTATATAAGAATAACTTGGATAAACAAATACAATTGTAGCTACTTTTCTGTTTAGAATATTAGTTTCTTACTGGTCTGGCTAATGGACGTGTTTTGCACTGTTTGTATCTGAATTAAAAGCAGTACTTCTGTGTATCAGCACAGAGTTAGTTTCGTAAGTCACCCTGCTGTTTGGTAACAGCTGATGAAACAACACAACCTTGTATGGTCAGTGTTGCAGCCCAGTGTTTGAAAGATGTGTCTCCTCAGATCAATGGCTCATATAAACACAGTTAAACATGGTGGTGTTCTACACTCCTGCTACTCCTCCACCTTTTTTTCATTCTCCAGTTAGGAGGACTCTCCGATGTTCGGCGTTAGAAACCGAAACCCTAAATTGGCAGCGACTCAAATTGTGGTCTTGCGGTCTTTGGATGAGTGGCTTAGGCACCTCCCCGTGACAGATCACTCCGCAGTTTGATGCACGGCCAAGCACGGCCCTTGACAGAAGAGGAGGAATGGTGTCCAAATTTGGGGGTGTTGTGTAGCTATAAACGCTAAAGCCAGGCCTGGGCCTCAGGGACCCAAAAAGTGAGAGTGAGAGCTTCAGTCATTGTGAGACAACTGGCATGGACGTCCCCCAGCCATCAGCAAGGCCTCTACAACCCACTGACACAGCCTGCCCTCCAGAGGAAGATTACACAGGCTGACATATGAATCCGAATCTGTGTGTGTCTGCGCTCCAGAATGTTTGCAAGATATATAGCCCTCATATCTCGATGAGGAGCGAAGGAGATAAATTCTCCTGAGAAGGTGATACTGTTTTAAATACACTGACTGACACATGCCTGACCCCATACTCCATAGCAACCAAGCAAAACCGCAGTATACAACGAGCCTGTCAACTGGCGCTTTACGTATTCTGACTCAGCACTTGCTCCGCGCGGCCTGTTGACTCAGCTGAGGCCACCACCGCACACTTCTTACCGGGGGCACAGTTGTCGACCAGCGCTCCCAGGGCTTTGCCGTCCCGCCAGTCACGGTTGAAGTTGTTGATGGGCAGCTGGGGCACTTTGTTCTGTATCCAGCCCAACAAGCGCTGTTTGGGGGTCAGTTTCTTAGTCTCCTCATCGTCCTCGTCGTCCCACATGGGCATGGAGATAGAGTAGTGGAGGATGAGGGTCCAGATAAGACCCAGGATCAGCTTTAGATTCCCGTCCACAATGGCTTTGCTATCTGTAATTGGACAGTAGAGACAGGAGAGTTCATGAGGATTTATAACTTGTAAAAGTTCCCATAGTGCATCATGTCTTGCAGTATTGTAGCATATTCTAGTTAAATGCATCTTGTAGCCATATTTTCATCCTTAATTGTTTATGGGCCCTTCAGGGAAGTTTTTGCAATTCATTAGTGAATTGGTTTAAATTGTGAGTGATTCTCCGAAGGCTAATCCATAAGAAATTAAGACATGTGACCTATACATAAATTCATTATTACATCAAAATAGTCTTTCCTCGCTAAAGTGCCGAGTTGACCAGGCTATTCTGAGTAGAAATATAAACAATGATGATTGACTGCTGAGGAGACAAGAATCTAATGCTCCTCGTTGCTTCCCCCCCCGAGCCCCTTTCTCTTAGACAGCTGTCTGGCTGAGGACCCCTGACAGTCTGTCATCCAGTCACAATGGTGCTCTGAAGACAGTGACAGCTGAGGATATGTGGAAGTGGATCCCTCTCTGCATAAATACCACTTGGACTTCAATTACCTCCCAAACTTATAGTGCCGGAGTGTGATAAATCAAACAGACAGAGATTAGATTCATTGACAGCGAGGACGCCACTCCTTTTCCACCAAGTTCTCATAGGAAAAAAGTTTGTCAAATAAGCCGTTTTAGAGTCACTCTCATTTAGAAACGCAGCCACTTTAAGCCCAATAACCTCAGAGGAGCGGTAGACTTTAATGTAGCCATCGACTAATCTGCGTGTGATACACTCCAGTTAATTCAGTAAGACTTTAATAACGCAGGGACTTTGGTGCCGGATGGTTTATCACACACGTTATTTTATTGGGAATATTTCTCTTTTCATAGATCAGTGGCCTCGATCTGAGGGTGGTGTTTGATGTGTCAGCATTTGACTGGCACAGGCAGGTGGCACCGTGTGGCACAGTGTGATTCAGATCCCGCTGTGTCGGGCTTTAAGGGCAACTGCTTGGTCAAAGGGACATCAATCATATGGTGTCTAGTTACACACTGTGACACATGTGCATGTAAGCCTGTGTCTCTGGGTTACTGTTATAAGACTGCGACATCATCCTAAGAGGGCTGCTGCATGCGGGAAGAGGGTGCTGGGAAATAAGCAGCCAGGGCTTCTATTATCACGCCCTGTTTCTGTCAAAACAGTCTGACCCAGTGTGTGCCTGTGTGTGTGTGTGTGTGTGTGTGTGTGTGTGTGTGTGTGTGTGTGTGTGTGTGTGTGTGTGTGTGTGCGTGCGCGCGTGTGTCATGTGTGCAGCTGCGGCAACGGTGTCAGACACTCTCTAACATATTAAGTTTTAGACCCACCATCCTGGACACACAAACACTTTGCATTCTTTGAGGAAATATCTGTGATTGTGACCTTAGCCCTCCTGGGGATTGAGAGTGCCATCCCTCCGTGTAATAACCCCCCCCCCTACACACACACACACACACACACAAACAAAAAACACACAGTGCGTGTCCAGACTGACAGACTGTGGCCTTCACAGTGCGGCGGCCAAAGTCTCAGCCACGACGGGAATTTCACTCGTGTGTGGCAGTGCCGTTAGTCTCCCAAAGAGAAAAATACTCTGTCAGAAAGGTAATAATCATTCTCCTGCATGAATTGTGTGGCTGTCTGCAGGTGTATAATTAAGCCATAACTCTGTGTGCGTCTCATATCTTTCTACAAGTTTCTCCTCAGTTATTAAATAGTTTTAAGAGGTGACATCCTGTTCTCTCTGGTGGTGCCTCGTCCTCCCGTTGTGACTCCACAATAATCCACCGCAATTTAATGTTACTTCAGCAGTTCAGTTATCTGTGACTGCAGTCTGATCCCCAAATGCCACCAGCGTTTAATCCCCACCTCACAGGAGTTTGCTGCTGATGGGTCTGGACAGGAAATTGGCTGTCACCGAAGATCCCCCGGTGAGTCGTTCTGACCCCCTGACCTGTCAGAGATGAATGTGCGCTTGTGTGTGTGTGTGTGTGTGTGTGTGTGTGTGTGTGTGTGTGTGTGTGTGTGTGTGTGTGTGTGTGTGTGTGTGTGTGTGTGTTCGCTGTCCTCATGTAGAAATTGTGTCATTCTCATTAGCACAGCCCTGGTGAATTTTCCAGCCTGTAGTTGGCCGTATTGTTGCGGCAGGACTATGAGGTAAATCATGCCGTGGAGCCAACACTAGGCCTCGGCCCTGACACCAGCTAATGGCCTCACCTCAGCAGTAACTTTTCCAATAAGCTGTTGACCCCTGCTCCCCAGAGGCCCACTGTGAGTGCCTCAGTGTCACACCACAGCTGATAACATACCAACACCGCAGCTACAAAGTGCGTTTGTTTGTTTGAGGATTTGACAGTTTGGAAAATATGAAGAGAGTTTTAAACATCACAGCATCTTATTCGGATCTTGGCACACACACTGTCAGTGTCAGCTATCAGAAATTCCTCCGGATTACTTGTTCCTCTCTAATTATAGCCAAACATTTCCCTGCTAAATTGTTTCCACATCCACAAGCCAACTTACCTATGGAGACCAGTTTGATGTGCTCCCTGTCCAGGAACTCTAGTGCCATAGAAACATTTTCCAGCTTCATCTGACGGAAGTTGGGTCTGATGTGGCACTTTCTGTACATTTTCTTCTGGCTCAGCACCTCCAGCAGTGAGATGAGCTTCAGCCCGTCAGTAAAATCCCTCTGCAGGTCGGTGACGGTCTTGTTGACGCACTTGAGGTGCTCGTTGCACCACCTGGTGAAGGTGTTCTGCTGGATCTTCTTCCAAGGCGCGTCCTCGGCCAGGTCCTTCTCCGTGGCCGGCATCTCGTCGTCCTCCTCTTCCCCAAAGTCGGTGGCCTGGTAGTACTGCGGGGGCAGCTGCTCGTCGCCGTAGTTGTTGCTCATCGTGGTGGCTTTTTCCGTGTCCACTTTTATACCGCGCTGACACTCACTTGTTGAATTGTGCGCTGGAAACTTTTTCGCAGGTCGATGGCAAAGGCGCGCAGCCGGCGCACGAAAGTTCAAGCTTGGAGCAGTTTAAAACGCAGTCTGGAGATTCTTCAGAGGAGCATGCGAAGAAAGGCACTGGACGTCAGGACAGTGATGGATGAAATGATCCGATTTATGATGTGAAGGGCAGCTGCTGCTCGCTTTTTTTAATTGGCACCCTCCTGACGAGCCGGTCCTCTTTAATATGGCCCCGAGAAGAAATGAGAAAAGTGGAGTTTCTGTTCAGCGCTGAGCGTGTTTCCGTGCGCAGAGAGGGAGGACAGGGGTTTATAAGGACCCCGGCCCACGTCACTCAGCCCCTGCCATCATAGTCTATTTGTTCATCCATAAAGATGACAGGAGTCGGGGTCGGTTTACTGGGAGAATGGGGCAGGGATTGGTCAGAGCAGCAGATGCGGCATGCTTCTTTATTTTTAGGCGCTCCTATTTGGGCGTCTGGGGGTGGGGGGGCTGGAATTTACTGATTGTTGTGAATGTGTGTCGTGCTCCAGGGTCCAAGCGGCTGAACGACTGAGCTGAGAAAAGACAGTGAGAGGTGTAGTGAGTCTCTCTGTGTGAGGACGATTGTCCAAAAGCAGGATTTTCACAAGTTCGAATCTCTCAGCGAGGCCCAAACACACAGTGAAGGATGAGCTCACCCTGGTGACGATCAAGCAACTGCATTACGTGCGCCTCACATTAATCTGCCACCACTCAGTGAAATGTTTTACCATGTAGACAAGCTAAGGTCAAAGGCACAAGCTCGGGGAGGGTCGTGCTTGATAAGTTATGTATGGAAAACTGTTATTTAGGCTCTAAAACATTTTTAACGCATCATCAAGTATGGTATAGGGAAGTTGTAGATACTGGATATAATAATGATAATAACTTTATTTACATAGCAACTTTCAAAAGAATCATTGCAAAGTGCCTCACAGAGAGGAAAAATAAAAACAAGAAGATACAATATCAAAGGCAACTCGCTAAATTATTCAATAGCATTGGAAATCTAAGACAGCAATTTACATAATACAATATCTGAAAAAGAAAAGTAAAACAATACAACATAATTTAAAGGTAATGGCAAATGAAACTGAAAAAAGAAACATAAGTATCGGCTAATCGCTAAAATAGGCAAGAAGCCTTTCAGTAAAAGTAGGTTTTGAGAGATTACTTGTAAACAGTTATTTTTCTAGTCCAAGTTCCTCAGGTAAACTATTCCATAGTGTGACCAAAGGCCCTGTCACCCTTGGTCTTCAGTCTTTACACAAGAATATCTAACAGGGCCTTATTAGAGCATCTCAGCCTACAATTTGTTGAGTTTAGAAGCTGGTGCCAAACCATGACGTGCCTTGAAAATCAAAAGTAATATTTAAAAATCAATTTTAAAACACACAGGCAACCAATGAGGGGTGCTTTTGATCATATTTACATGATTTGGAGCAGCTGCATTTTGAAGAACCTGAATTGGAATATCAGCCTACCATAGTTTATACATTTAAAATGTTCTTTTCAGGTCACATAAGAATCATCTTGCCAAAATCAGGAAGGAAACACATTGAGTTGTCAGTGTAGAAAAGTTTATAATCTTCTTATAAAAAGTGTCAGAATGAATGAATATTATTTTCACTGAAGGTTCTGTCATGGTGCTGTGACTCAGCAGTCAGTGACACGACAGTGACACCAGATGCCAGCATCAGCCCTGATGAAGTAGTGGGAGGTAAGAATAGCTGTGACACATGCAGAAAGCATTCTCGGGATACTCAGCCTGGACACAGTCAGGGGTCCCCACGTTGATCTCCCACCGTGTAATGAGATACTCAAAATAATTTTACGATCATTTTAAAACCATTTGGACTGTTTGTAAATGGCTAAAATGGCCACTTGTATCAAGTCAGAGCCACCTATAAAGATCAGGTCATGACAGTGGACGGTTTGATTTCGATTTTACTCTCCATGTTGCTTAACAAAAATTGTATCATTACAAAAAGTCATTTTGACACATGTTTAAACTAAATAATAAAAAAAGCTGAACTGTATCAACATATGTCACAAATTGAGTTAGTTACATGATGACATACATTGTGTTGGATTTGATAAATTAAATCACATTTTCTCCCACCCTCGATAGAAGGTATATATTATATGTTAAAACCAAATTACAGAACTGTGCCTGCTGACTTGGGCTCTGTTCACCTGACATTACATCTCCAGAGAATCCCCATGGCTGCTCTCACTCTTTGGTATTAATTAGCGTGTTCTCTGTTAGCCTGTCAGTTGAATATATTAAATATTGAAGAGTGGATTTGGGGTGAATTTGTAGGACAGATAGGCCCGAGGCTGAGGGCCAGCTGATTAGATTTCGCCAGTGATCCGGATCTGACAGTTCGACCATTGAGACACCTAATTTCTTTAGAGCCATAACTCTGCAACTGAATGGGATAAAAACCTGATTCAGATTCAGGTGGAGACATTAATTTAACTTAAAACTCAAGTGACGAGTGCTAACTGTCCTGATGAAGCTGCCTAACCAGACTACTTTTAGGTTATTAGCTGCACTTGGACTCGGTAAACCATGAGTCATGGCAGCAGAGTAATGAGTGTAGTATAAGACGCCTCATCAGTTCCTGACATCTGTAAAAAATATATCCATGTCTGTGAGCTTATGTCACGTCCCTGGAGTGGCGCGTTATTTATACATGTACAACCCTGTGTAATGTGATGCCAGCAGAGCGATGGCGCTCACTCACTCAGGTTGACTTCTGCTGATTTCATGAATGGGATTCCATGTGACCTGTGAGAGCTGGTGAAGCCACCGCCCAGAAAAAGAAAGCTCTCAGACATCAGGTGGGGTGAGTATATTTATTTTCTCAAGTCATTTACAGTACAAAATAGACCTCCAGGTAACAAAATAGCCACAAATATATCAGAAACAACACTGCTATCAATATGTAAAGCAGCAAGCTGAGCAACACTGTGCAACATAGAGTCTTATGAAACTATGATAATCTTAATATTCATGAAATAAGCTCAGAAATAATGATAAATAACGTCCTGAATCCAACAACATTCACAGGTACTATTGCAGTCTATGGGAATCTAACTTCTATTGCGAATTTATCATTTTAAATAGACAACATTTGCAGTCCAGTCGCAAACAGTTTTCCTAGTGTATGTTCACATGCAGAAATATCATCGGTCAGGCATTGCTTATCACGCTTCTGTTTAATGACAAACATCTCAGAAATGGTTTCAGTTCATTTAGGAAATTTAATGGACAGAAAACCAAGAGTAATATTGGCTCTTTCCGGCAACTCAGGTCAAATGCAATCTAAACGCATGCAATGACTACGCCACCTTCGAACTCAGAGCTACTGAAAATGATTAGCAATGCTAGTAGGCCTTCTGAACCATAAATAAACTTTTACATAGCATTATATCATTTGGCTATCAAATATACGATGCTCTCCCAAAATAGAATTCACTTTCTACAAAGCTAGTACAAATGGATTTAAGAAAAAATCTCTCCAATAGTACTATATGTCACATCTATTTACAGGAAATACAAAGTAACATAAACAGCTTAAACCAACACACAGTATATTGTGCTTCTATATGTTTCGTAGCATGCTTTTTTTCAGTTCCAACAGAGATTCACAAAAAGTTTCACAAATGTAAACAATAATCAGAGTCCTTCCACATATATATTTTGAAAATTTATGCTTTGACAACTTAAATCTTTCTGAAAAATTTGCCGTCACAAACAACTGAGCGTTGCCCCTCATAAAACAAAGAAAATGGGGAATGTTGACAGTCAACTTTATCACAATGTACTTTTAACAAAACCCATAAATCTTTGAGTCAACACACTTAGAAAAACAGAGTCATTCAAACTCTGCTTGAGAGAATACAAGGCTTAATTTCTCCACGTGAAAATCGACATTGTATTGAAATGTAAGACATCATCATAATGTAGCTTTATTATTCCAGAATTTGCTCCAGAAGTTGCTGAGAGACATTTACTAAGTGCAGAACAAAACTAGAGAGATGCACATTTTAAGTGCAACAGTGCAGCTCTGGGAGTTAAGTGTTCAGATATTCCAAGTGAGCCGAGAGCTTGAAAGGATGAATCAGAAACACTACGCTGACCTTTTGCCCTCTTGGTTAACTGATAATTAAAGGGAGACGTGGGAGTCGTCTGATTTCAGAGTCACACAAGATAAAGCTGTAGCAGGCGGACAGACAGGGCTCGGAGCAAAGCGCACAACTCAGGAAAATTTTGAGGATGTGCTGTCTCTGCCCGTTGGGCCAAACATCAGCTTTCTACATGTAATCATACTGGCAGATGCTTTGTAAGCTACACCTCTAATAGCATATTGTTGGTGTATACAATGGACTTAACTGATGTTGGGAAGGGGAAAAAAATACAGTGGCAGGATAGTAGATATGGTAGATTGGTTAATTCATGAAGATTTTGTGATTTCCAATGTATTTTTTGTAGAGTTGCACATTTATTGCATCTATTTTTTATAATAAGTTATTAATATAGTCATGAACTCATTAACAGAAAATGCAAACTGCTCTTTCTGTTAATATTTAAGGGCATGTGTACATTTCAGGGTTTTCAGTGTATTAAATGTTTGGACTCCAGGTTTGTCGTTATCATCGGAGACAGCTGTGAAGAATATTCAAACAAACAAATAAATAAATAACTTAAATAAAATGAAAACCATTTGGTGCACATTAAAAATCAGAACCTTAATTTTATCACATTATTATGAGAAAAACAAAAGATATTCACAGACACGAGAAAGGACAGAATACTGGCATACATTAAGTGGCATGAAATCAGTCCCGTGTGGGCTCTCTGCAGGTCATCGTCATACTGATCTTCTCATCCCACATCAATTTAATGAGACTGAGAGCATCTTTCTCTGTCTGCCTGTGCATGTAGTACCGTCCCATTACAGATGAAATTTCTCAAACACGTTCTACTACAAAATCGTGTGCTCTATCAGGCCTTAGAGGATTCCAGTTTGGTCTATAAGACATGGCAGGAGAGAACGAGGAGGGCTGGTCTGAAGCAGACATCTGTCCCTGTGTGGTTGTTGCCCATCCAGTCAACATCAGACGAGAGCTCTCAACAAGCTAGTCATCATTAGTAACACTGCCGCGGCCGCAGTGATAGTCAAAATGGAGTTCCAACCTACCTCACTCCCCTGAGGGAAGACAGGAAAAGGAGAGCATTAAGAGTCAGTAGAGACCATCCATCAGCTATTAATAAAGTATACTGAGCCTTTAAAGGAAAGGTTGAACAGCTTTCTTACAGAGAAGAGATTGTTACCACTCTCATGTCTGTATGTTTAATAAGAAGTGCTCGGTCCAGAGGTTAAAATACCCCCTATGCAGCATCTACTGTATCTCCTCTGGTTGTGGTGTTGATGAATACTCCAAGAAGTCTAATGTTTGGCTAACAGTTATGCTAGCTAGTTACAGCCATAGACTGTGCATAAAGATGGACGACACATTTCCACTGCCTCCCACTATCCAGAAATGAAGCCAAAATACCCAAGATACGAACACTGCCATCTCGGGTATTCTGAGCCAGAGCCTGCACACTAGTGATCAGGGGGATGGAGTCGTGATATCAAGGTCCCTGTGTAGGGGTCGGAGAGGAGAGTCAGAGAAGATCGTCTCTTATAGGCACGTAGTAAAGTCTGCATGTTCTCGCCGCTCGGGAGCAGATGCCTCTTCTCTAAATTCAAATTCAGGAGGAAATCATCTGGTGGACCGCCTCTGGAGTTTCTCTGGAGCTAACGGCCTTGGCAGGGTTCAAGGGCGACGCTGTATGCCTGACTGACTAACTGACGTAATCATCGACCGCACTGCAGGCTCTCTGTGCTTACTGTATATAGAAACACTGTTTTTAACTTTGACACGGATGCATCTCTTTCTATGTTTACTTTCCTGAGTTGTTGGTTGGAGAAACTCTGCGGTTAAACCTGGAGCGGACTATTTTTGTTGGGTTTGTTTTTGCCTTGATTCAACTGGATTGAACTTAAATATGTTTTGCTTGTGGGGGAGACTGAAACAGACTTTCTACATACAGGGATTGAACTCTGGACGCCGAGAATGTGGGGCACAAAAAAAGTTTTAAAATTACAATATTATCATTTGTCGCCATATATCGTCCAACAAAAATAGTCATTGTGACAGTTCTAGTTTCACCCTATTTTTATAGCATCAAATAAATGAAATATACAAACATTGTTATACGAATTATGAGAAGAACCTAACAACTACCTAAAAAGCCATCTTCTTACATCATGTACTTTGACTTTTTATTTTTGGCACTTGTCCCATCCACTACCATGGAGGAGGCATGATTATTGACCTAAACTGCATCCAGCCACCAGGTGGTGATAGAAAAGCTTCGGCTTCACTTTTGTTTAGCTTTCATGTTGTCCATCATTACACAGTCTGTGGTTACAGCTTACAACTCCCCTACAACCACAAAATATGGTTTAAGTTTCAATACAGATTAATTACTAAGCTTCACTGGAGTTGGCAGGTATGTGTTTGAATTTCAGACAGCTGGCTGCTTCCTCGCTGCCTTTCTGCAAAGCTAACCATTGCCAGGCTGTAGCTTTATCCAATACAAACATGGAAGCGGTATCAGTCTTCTCATTTAACTCTTGGCAAGAAAACAACAACACACAATTTCCATCATCTTGAACTATTACTTTAAATCACATAATCAGTTAGAATCAAGAAATATTTTTGACAAACTGCCCACCCATGTTCCATGTCCATTTCCCCTGAATACATCAGCATCTTTCAGGATCTTACGTCACTGAGATTTTCTCAACTGTATTTGGGATTTCAAGTTTTGACCCTCCCATGACAACCAAATAAATCCTGAGTAACAAAATCTCCAAATAACTAATATTAAAGGGTCAGTTCACCAAAATAACCAAATTTACCATGCAGACAGTTTGGTTTTTATTATCCCAGGTTTGAAATTGTTTTTAACTCAACCACAATACAATGGCGATGAATTGAATTTTGATTTGTGGCTCACACAGCGTTTAAACATTTTCAACATAAACATATTTTTTCCAAAACCTTGGTCCTGTTTATTCCACAGAATCCACTCTGGTGAAATAAAGCATGGTGTTATGTAAACAGTATCAACCGTTTCATCCATGCTTCAGTCACAGTCACGTCCTATTCCTGCAGGAGAAGCTATTCAAACCTGGTACTTGTCAATATCACCCTGCCAACATCGTTGACTTAAAATCAAATATGTTTATCAGAGGGAGCTCCTTATAAAAGCACCATTTGCTGTGAATTGCAGTGGTGGGATATAGCAAAATACATTTACTTAGTTACTTTACTGAAGTACATTTTTCATGTTTCTTTAAGAAGAATTGTGTAACATGTTCAAATAGTGTTTTTATTTTCATAAGTAATCAATTAAGAGAGCAGCAATATCACATGGTGAGGAAGCATCAAGAATGGATTCCGAAGAATGATGTGGTAGATAATTGCATTAGGGAATAGGATACACTTGCCAGTACTTTTACTTTCAATACTTGAAGTATATTCAAAAGCAAGTGCTTACTTACTTTTACTCGAGTAGAAAAGTTAATGTGGTACTTTTGTCCATTTATTTGTGTTTTACTTAAGTAATGTTTGACTACTTCCTCCACTCTGTTCCTTCTCTAATAGACAATTTCTGCTTAAAAACACGAATGAAAAGATAATTAGTTAGAATTGTCAGTAATTTTAAGAGGAATCAGAAACAAATTAATTTCCATTGCATTGGTGTTGGCATAATTTTCAAACCTGAGCAAATCCAACCACAACAATTGTATTTGCATTGTTAAATACAACTAGAGCAAATAATATGTAAATATCTTTTTGTAATTTGCATGAACTGATCCTTCGTCAAAACCTTTTGTAGCATCACATGTCAGATAGAGATAAGCTCCTATCATACCTTACTCTCTGGGACGCCAGCTCCGACAACCAGCACCAGACCACAGCCACTATTACAATCATTCCTATGAAGGGGATGGAGAGAACAGGGTGCTCAGACGGATGGATGAATCTCTGAGGAGGGAATAAAAAACAAACACAAGGGCCATGGAGATGAAGGGAATGGATGAACGGATGGACTGAAATAGCCAAATAATAAACACAGATAAAAAGGACGTGACAGCAGCGCAGAAAGATCACCACTACAAAAATCACTAAAGCAAAGGTCTGACATGGTCTATGGCTTCGACATAAAGGCGATGGGCAGTGATGGAGTGATGCACAATTTCTATTAAAAACAAGCATTACATAACCTTGTGGTGACATACACGCCAACTCAGTGTATGTGTGAGCAGGCCTGTGTGACATTTATTAGCTGAATGTGATGTTGTGGGGATGAGGACACTTAGCATGAATGCTGTGACAATAGCAGATATGGTGGTATGTTTGTCTCTCTATTCTCATTTTATTGTTAATTAAATATAGTTTTGATGTTGTGCAACATTTGCCATTAAACAGACTGAGAGGTCATGGACATTCAGAGAACAAGGACAGCGTCAGAGACAGGCACAGGTAGACAGTTTGACAAAACGCAGAGACATCTCATCATGGCTGTTGTAGACAAAACACGTTTTTTTTTTTACTTATGTGAAAAGGACCTTATTAGTATTCACACATGTACATCACTTTGCATGATGCATGACAGTTTTCCAAAAGAGCATTTAAAGTTTTTTTGTTTTTCAAGATTTTTACATTTTCTTTCCATTACAAGTTGTCACTCGTAGGAGCTATTTAAAAAAACAAGAAATGTAGGAAAATCTACTTGCTGAATATTAAATCGTTGTGAGGTTGCAGTTAAATACAGATTGTCCTGGGTTTGGTGCATTGAGGTGTCGCACTGCATTATATTAAGAGTGTGGTCAGAAACTTAGACCCAGACAACAAACAGAAAGAAAATATAAACTTTATTAAAATTACAGTGAATTTGTTACTTAAACTGTTGTTGTTCACCTGAGTTTCAGATATTTCCCATGAGCTCTTGAAAACAAAGTCCTTTTTAAAACTATTCATGCTTTCAAACAAATGCAGTAAGTGAAAATGTGAATAAAAGTAAAAGTGGGCATGCTGTTAATTGTTTGAAATACCTGTGTCAGACAAGTTTAATTTCGACTTTCATGCAGCAGCTAATTAAAATGATCAGAAACCAGTCTGAAGGTATTTGAACATCTAAAGATGAAAAGGTCCTTTGATTGTTTTCTTCTAATGAACAATATCTGAAGCCTACATGGACTTAAGCGGTAAAACTTGCTGAATGCCTTTTTGCAGATGTTGTGTTTTTGTCCAACAACAGTATTTAAGCATTGCCACAGAGAGGTTAGGACACACAAACAGTGGGGGCAGAGTTCCCCTTGTCCAAGGCACACAGTAAATAGTGATATGTTCTGACAGGCAGAGTCAGATCATATCAAAACATACATTGCTACAGCATGAGACACACATAGAAAGTGGGCTCAACACACATGGGAAACAGTAGGTGTGATGTGAGGTGTTTTATGTGTTAGTTGACAAAGTGGGTAAAAAAGACACATCTTTGTAAATTTTTACTCAGGAAGAAATGTGGGCTGGAAATTCACAGAAGTATCTGAGGAAGTGAAGTTAAATTTCAAAAATAAATGTATTGAGAGATGCTTAGGGATCTCCAGATCGTGTGTGCCCCTCACCTGATCCCCCCCTGACAGCTTCTCCAGCTCTGCCTTGCAGCGCTGCAGCTCCTCCTCCAGCTCCGCTCTCTCCCTCTGACTGCTGTCATACAGTACCTGCAGCTCCTGCAGCTCCGTCTTCAGACCGTCACACTGGAGGAAACACAGAAAATCAGATTCACTGTATTTAATTCACTTTATAGGTCCTGTATTGTACAATTTGTGAGATTTCCATGTCTTTCTGATTGTAAATTAAGTCTAATTCTGAGAAAATATGAGAGCACTCAATCCACAGAGAAATGAACACAGTCCATATTCAGAATCTGTGCCTTGAATGAGCCATCAGGACTTCTGTAACTTTGTGATGTGTCACAGCAGTCAACCCCCTCAGCTTTGCTCTCAGTCCGGCCCACCTGGACCCACCATCCAACCTTGTAGGATTTGGTTTCTCTGAGTGTTTGAATTAAATCTGCTATATTTTTATTCAGTCTCTACCAAGGTCTCTTATCAATGTTTTCTACTTTCAATGATCCTTGGGTTACATTTTTGTATGAGTTATATTGAACTCCTCACTACAGCATTAAACCTGAGCGCTTCAACAGTCAGCCCGACACACAGCACCAGATAATCCAGGGTTTTGCACCAGAACCAGGTGCAAACTACCAAAACCATCCACAACTACATAATTGAAATAAATGGTAATTCACTTTGTCTCAACACACATGAATATGGATTAAATTTAGGCTTATTGTTTCACATGCTCTCACATCAGGATCACATGTTTAGTCATTTTCTTTGCAGCCACATCAGTTATTTTTGGTTAAAATCTTGTTTATTGCTAAAGTTTTGACACTACATTGTATTCTGGATCAGGTACGCACATTTAGTTTACACTGTTTTGACCTTGTTAGCTGTATTAATTCAGTTTCCTATGTCTTTGAGTTACCATGCCTGCTGCATCAGTTCTCCTTCCTGGTTTGGCCAAAGGAGGTGGCTGAGGGTGGAGCCTGCTTGAATACACAGTCCCAGTAAAATGGACAAGACCAAGTGCTGCAACAGGATGGGGGGGATGTGGTTTCTTTGTATGAAGTTTTATTTTGTTTTCTTCCTATTGTTTCTAAATGGTCTGATCAGCCAGGTTATATATCTCCCCTTTGGCTCGTTTGTGAGGACAGTTGATTGAGTTGATGTCAGCAGTATTCTTGAGTAGAGTTCTGCTTTGGTTGAACTCTTTTCTGGGCCCAGTTATTTACTTAATTTGTTTATTTTTCAATTGACAGCCAGTAACTTTTACCAAGCTACAGTGTTTGGATACAGTCCATTACCTGTGGTTTACTGGACTGTGTCATTCAGAAAACAATCAGAAGAGAAGCTCAGCGGCTCATAAACTCTCCTCTGATTGGCAGACTGATACTGAACGCCCTGCTCTTGCTTGAGAGTGAGCGTGACAGAGGAAATATAAAATTACATTAAGATATTTTTGTGCTTAAAAGAGTGTAAATATGGGATCTTTCATGGAACCAAAAAGTTTGTATTCATGTTTAATCCACATTTTTTTTATTAAATTGTCAAAGCGGGACCCTAACACATCATACCTCTTTCTGAACCTTTGAGGCCTTTTCCTCAGCCTGTCTCAGCTGGTCCCTCAGGGAGAAGATCTCCCCAACGCCTCCGTTCCAGCCGGTCGGTGTCACCGGCTTCCCATCAAATGAAATATTCTTCTGGATGGAGGCGTCGACCAGGCGACAGTTTCCAGACTGCGCCATGGTCATGTAGCTCTCTGTCATGACCTCGTCAGAGCCGGTTTCCATCTCCTTCCCCTCTGTGTCCTCCCCTGCGTCTTCCTCCTTCAGTGAGAGGTAGACGCTGGAGCTGTGAGGAGGACGATAAGAAGTAAAAACAATACAATCAAGTTTTAGTTTCAGCTGAATGGCTGATGATGTTGATAATCAAAGGTCAAGCTTGTTATATGTCATACAATATCAGAGAGCTAGTAAGTATTTTTTCCATTGTATTATCACATCAGGAATGTAGACCTTTCAATACAGTGTACACACAATCTGATAATGAATGTGGAAACTATATTTATTAGGCTTGATAGCATGACTGAAATTGTTTGGCCAGGTGTGTGTGTGTACTAGTTTTTGTGACCTATTTAGGACTTTTTCCAGCATAAGCATTTGTGTGTGTGTGTGTGTGTGTGTGTGTGTGTGTGTGTGTGTGTGTGTGTGTGTGTGTGTGTGTGTGTGTGTGTGTGTGTGTGTGTGTGTGTGTGAGGTTCAGGTATTACTCATGTTATAGGGACCTACATCTGTTTACACAGCTACATTATGGGGACTTGTCTTCCTTACGTGGGACAAAAACAATGTCCTCATGACGTAAATGATAAAAGTTTTAGGTGAAGACTTGTGGTTAGATTAAGTTTATGTTAAGGTTGGTATAAGGGTTACTGCTAAGGTTAGAGAAAGCCTCCAGGAAATCAAGGTTAGTCAATGTCTGAGGACAGATTTTGTCACCGCATCACATAAAACTTTTACAGGTGTGTAATTAAAGCTGAGCTCTATTAATGAACCATTGGTGCCAGCACTTCTGTCTGACTCCTCATATGACACAGCAAACCATTCAACAGGACATGAGGTGAACTTCTGTGACAGTTGGTGTTATTCCTGAGGTAATCCCCTCAAACTGATCCAGTAAGCACAAATAATGAGTGAGTGGTCATTGGCCTCTCACCACGTCCTCTGTCTCTGCAGCAGCTGCAGCCTCTCACTGAGACGTCTGTTGTCCTCCTTCAGGGTCTGACACTCCTCCCTCAGCATTCGGCACTCCTCCTTCAGCAGGTCCACGTCACCTGAGAGGAGGGTCAGAGATGAATATACTTTAAAAGGATGTCAGTCAGTACAGCTCATCTTTTAATCTGACTGCTCAAGGTCTTCAAATCACTGCAGCAGGGATAGAATGACTCTATTGCTGAGAGTTGGAGGAGAAACTTAACAACCCCTTTCTGTCAAATGAGAAGCTACAGCCAGTTAGCTTAGCATAAAGATTGGACACAGGGAGAAATAGCTAGCCTGACTCTCTCCATAAGTAACTAAATATTATTTATAAATATTATATCTTACATGTTTAATCTGTACAAAACTGCACAAAGGTCATAATTCACAGTTGGACTATTTCCTAATCTTGATCAAGATCTGTTGACAGGTTACCAGCAGTAAGTGTGTCTCCCAAAAACTATTCCCCTAAAACTGATCTCAGCTCTGATTTACAGATTATTACACATATAAATATTTTTTCTGTGAACACACAATTTAATGAAATCAACAGAGGTCTTCCCCTCCCTTAGATGATGCTCAGCTGCAGAGCCCAGCGGTGACATCATGTGTTGGATGTGTGTCCCGCCCCCTCATGACATCATGTCCCTGTTATTCGTGTCCCTGGAAACTCATTGGCATATTGCATACCCAGCTCCTTATCCTAACCCAAACCATCACAACTAAATGCCTAACCTTAACCAAACTCTAACCCTAAAGCCAAGTCTTAAAACTCAATCAGACCTTTGAAATGTGAGGACTGGCCAAAATGTCTCCACTTTCCCCAAATATCCTCACTCCGTAGATACAAGTACACACATGAGTACATTCCTACCCTACAAACAGTGGACTTTCAGAATTTGCAAATCAAGTGTGGGCAGCTATTTCAAGTAATTTTGAGAAAAAAACAAAAAAGAAATGCTGAATTTTTGTTTGAGATCTTCTCTAACAATGTAACTGGTTTTGTAATGGGAGACACACGAACCTGACCTCCACAGCCTACACTGGAACTGTCTGAGACAAGAATGTATACAAATGTCTTCTCATAGGTAGATCATGTCAAAAATGTTTTTTGAACCATTAAAACATTTTGCTGTGAAAAAATATTCAGAAAAGTGTTGTAGTGTTGCACTATGTTAGCACTAGAGTGGCCAAAATGCTATCTATCTATCTATCTAGAAAAATCATCAAAGTATGGGATATATAACTATAGGGTCGACATTAGCAGCTTTTTATGTAGTAGACTTTAAGTAGTGTGCAAGTATTATATTATAGATACACAATCAATGATTGTGAACATAACATGTTGAAGTTCAAACCTCAAAGAGAACTACAACAAGTGCACAGAGAGAAGCTCCAAATGAAGGGGACTTGAGGTGGTGGTTTTGTTGCTCCTTATGTTGTCAGTGGTGCAGTGTCTGGTTTGAATCCTGAGTGTTGTTAGTGCCTGGAGCATCAAAACTAAGGGTGGAGGTGGCTTTGATCTCCCCTGATTTACACGCAGAGAGGAGTAGGGGGATACGTGCTGGAAAACCAGGAGTGGTTTACTGCGACATTAGCAGAGAAGAATGTGTGTATGTATTAGGCACACAGCACAATTCAACTGTATGACGATAGTGGCCCTTAACTGTGTCTCTGCACTAACGTAAACCATGAGGTCCTCTGTTGGCGAGATAAGCAAGAAAACACACACTCATTGCCATAATGCATTTCCTTGCTCCTTACCCTAACCTTAACCATCAAAATAAAATGCCTTACCCTTAACTTTAACCTAATTCTAACCCTCAAACCCCCCTTTGAAAAAAGTTAGGACCAGCCAAAATGTCCCCATTCCATAAGGTATATGCTCAAAATGGTCCTCACAAAGATATAAGTACACACACACACACACACACACACACACACACACACACACACACACACACACACACACACACACACACACACACACACACACACACACACACCACTCCCCATGCAATCACTTTATAAATTATAACATTTATTACCTCCTGAAAATGATTAATGCTCTTGGCTGCAGGATGCTGACATGATTTGTTTTCATAATAGCAGCTATAAAGACTGATCATAGGCTGTTCCTGTTTGTAGTGAGCTGGACAAATTCCACAGTGTAAGCACAGACACCAGGTCCTTGTGTAGCTGTTAACACAAGGTGTGAGGCTGAGGTGTAAAACCAAGACTTATTGTATTTTAACGCTGTTGTGCTGCAAGTCAAATATTGTTGAAACCACTTCCACTCTGCCCTGCTTCTTTCACATCCATCCATGTCTTCCTTTTCTGTTAATACACGGATCTCCTCCCTCCATCCTCCTCATCCCTCACCCTCTCTCCTCTCGGCCTCCCTGCGCTGACTCTTCATGCTGATCTCGGCCCTCAGCGTGGTGATCTCCAGCTCGTACTCCTGCGTCTCCTCACTGAGGCGCTGAAGCTCAGCCCGCCGGCGACACAGCTCCTCCTGGAGAGAGGCAATGTCATTCTCCCTCTCTCCCGCCGCCTCCTCTGCGGCCTGTTGCAGGAGGATCACCTCCTCCTGAGCCACGCGCAGCTCCTCATGGGCCTCGGCTAGCTCGCTCTCCTTCTCCTCCTCCAGGCTGTCCATCTCCTCCTGTACTGAACGCAGCTGGGCTGTAGAGGAGGAGAATGGTGGGTTTTCTTAATGGAGCGTGGGTGGGAATGCAGCATCAGTGTGTGTGTGTGTGTGTGTGGGCAGTGTTTGGAAGAGTTGCTGATGTAACTGATGGTAACAAATTATTTTCTATGGTCAGATTCTGATTATTAGGTTAAGGAAAGAAAACGCTTTCCTACTTTTCACAATAAGAATAATAAGAGCCATAAACTATAAGCAAGTGGTCATAAAAACACATCCTTCCAAATATTATCATGTTCTAATCTAATTAAATATACTGATGCAGCCCTTCTGTCTGTAACTAGTCAGACAAAAGAAAAACATACAAAATAGAACTGTATATATATATAATTTATATATATAACTCTTGACATAGACTCTAACTATTGACATACTTGATATTGATACCCTGCGGTTCCTTCCCCTATCACTGATACAGTAAGAGGAATAGTTATTGATACTGTCTGGGTTCAGAAAGAACATGATTGCGAAGAGAAACCTTCTTGTTTTGTCACCTTGTAGATTCTGGATCTGGCGAGTGAAGGCTTCGGCCTGATGGGCACTGGCCAGACGCTCATCTTCCAACAGACCTGGAGGAGGGAAGAGGAGAGGAGAGGAGAGGAGAGGACAGGAGAGAGGATGAGGAAGAGGAGAGGACATGGAAGAGGAAGAGGAGAGGCATTGGGGAGAGAGATAAGAGGAAAATGTCAGTTCATCAGGCCAATAGAAAGATGACAACTTGATAAGCCGTTCAACCTTGAAGCGTGACTGAACGACACAAGCAGTTTTTTGTGTCTGTTGAACATGATGTGAGCATGTGTATAAGATCTGTTAGTATATTAATTTATAAAAATCAGTTTAATTAGAAAATGTATTTTATACAGTCAGCAGGGCAAAATAAAGACGGCTATTTTTAGCTTTTGGTTTGTTGGTAATTTTGACTTTCATCAAATCATTGTTCAGGCAGATTCACTGGTGGTTTAAAACAGCTATAGTTTAGAACTCAAGGGTCACCTGAGCCCCCCTATTTATTATAATTTATTTGTCTCGTTAACTATTTCTATTTATCTCTTGGGGTTTTAGTGTTATGACTCCATGCTATATGACGTCTAGGAGCTTGCCATCACACCCAGTGGATGAAGGCCTCTGACGTTGGTGATCCCCTGACTTTTCCACTTGTACCATCATCAGGTCAAAATGTTAATGAGTCCCACACTTTGTTTTATGTACCTGCAAATTCCCACCTGCCTTAGCCTCACTGTGTTTCTAATAAGCAAATAACAGTGAGCCAACACACTAAACTGAGATAATGAGGACAGTAAAACATTATGTATGCTAAACATCATCATGTCAGCATTTGTTCAATGTCAGCATTTAGCAGAAACCACTACAATGAAATGTGTTGGGGCTATTTAAAGGTAAAAAATAGAATAAGGTAAAAATGTTATGACAAGAACAAAGTCATTATTTTAGGCTACATGTCATTTTATATGGAGAATAACTGCAGGGTTTAGCTAAGAAGACCAAAACGCAGGCAGAGAAGCTGATGAATGTGAATTTAGAACAAAACAAACACAGGCTTAAAGTGTCCGGTGGCAGGCAAACAACACAAGAGGTTAAAGACATAAATGAAACTAAACTGAAGCACAAAAGAAGTGTTAACGTTAACCGACAAACTGTAAAAAAGTTAAAAACTTAGAAGGGCAAACAAAGAGAAATCCAAAACACAAATAACATAATACTTATCATTAAAGCCGAATTATGACTTGATTCTCAAAATATTATGGGTTTTTTTTCAAATTAAATTACAACTTTATTCTTGTAATATCATGACTTCCTTCTCAATAACGACCACATTCTTGAAGTTATTCTTCTTCAATGTGGCCCTATACACTCGTAAACCTCTGCCTCTCTGAAGGCTGTAGCCTTTAGTTTTAACCTTCTAAATAACATTCAAATCAATTCAAATCATTTTTCAGAGGGTTTTTCAAGAATACAGGAGATACTGTTTCTGGAAAGACTGGCTTTTGAATGTTATTTCAACGCTGCGAGTACATTGAACAAAATTCTATTCAGCCACATTATATTGGTTTGGAGGCAGAAACCTAACACCAAAAAAACAACCTCAGCATGACTCGACATCCAGAGGGAAGAGAGGGGAAATGTAGTTTGAAAAATACAGTTGTTGAAGTTCATTGTAATGTGCCTGGGCCCCTTTTTACCACCACCATGATGCTTCCACTTCTACGACATTTGGCCACAATGTCATTGCTTTATTCCTCTAAGACCTCATCTTCCGATGTTACCAGATGGTTCAGCGCTTCCAGTCTACAAATGATTATTAAAGGAAGAGTGCAGTGATATCCTTGATCTTTTCCTGCACCTCAGCTTATGTCATTCTTTTACCATGGTCGACCCCCGCCCCCCCTCTGACGCTCCACCTCCCCCCCAGCAGCTGCCAGACCCCTGAGCAGCTGACTGTTCCCACAGGAGTTTACCAACAGGGATTTCTCACTGTGGTCTAGGACACCCGGTCTGGAAGCTTCCCCTCAGCTTGCACGCAGTTGTCTGAGGAATGTCTCCGCCGCTGCCTGACAAACAACTGAGCTCATGTCTTTTAGTAGGACACACACACACATACACACACACACACACACACACACACACACACACACACACACACACACACACACACACACACACACACACACACACACACACACACACACCGAGCTCACTTGCAGCCCAATACCTAAGGTCTTACTCACTGCCAGTGTCCCTGAACATTTAGCTCATAATTTCTAAGGTATGATGTGATGCTCCATTTAGCAGCTATGAGGAACAGAGTCTGTCAGTAACCGCATATAAACATTTTACGCTTGTATCAGGTTCAGCTCGTAATGAACAGGTGACGTCACGGATGGAAAGTTAAGCTGTTCAGGTGGAGGATGAGGATTTTCTTCTGTGTGAATAGGATTATGAAAATGTAAACAAACAGGGCGATGATTAGAAAACGTTTTTGTGGTTTGTTACATATTTGTCTCTTTTTTGAGGTTTTCTTTTTATATTTATTTAGTTATTTATTTAGATATTTAAATTAAAAAAATACCCAAAAACTTTTTTTGAATAGTAATGTACAGTGCAGGGGGAGGAAGAAACACCAATGGTCTGATTTTGAAGCCTCAAACTAAATACGATTAAAATCAGACAATACAAAATGCAGAAAATAATATGACTTCATATGAGAGTCAGCAGATTAATAATAACATGTAACAATAAAATCACAAAAAACACTAATAACTCATTGTAATCTGATGCGATGCCGCAAATGGAGCTGCTGTGATGTTTTCACTTTGTGCTCATCATCATCATCATCATCATCATCATCATCATCATCATCATCATCATCATCATCATCATCATCATCATCATCCATAAAAATGGAAATATTTATTTTACTGAACAGTCTTAATAGTAAAGGTTGAGATGTTGAGATGTCCCAAACAGGAATCTATAACCTTTACATTTTACAACCTACATTGATTCATAGAGAGGGACGAGTCCATATGGCAGAAGGACCATAAAATCATGTTTAGTCACATTTTTAAATCTTCACCCATTATCTACTCACCACTATCCCGATGGTCGGGTGGGTGAAGTGTCTGAGTCCACAATTCAATTTTGGGGTTTCAGGGGTAAACAGTGTTGCAGCCAAATCCAATACAATTGAAGTAAATGGCGACCACTTCTTCAAACACAAAAACACTGGAAAAAAAACTGAAAATGCCTCCATACTGCCTCTGTGGTGTCATCCCAGTGTCCGTAAACCCAGACATTCAACTCGATACAGCGTCATTTACATCATGTTTTTCATGTTATCCTCCTCCTAGTTACTGCTGCAGTAGACAATGAGTAAATTTTCATTTTTGGGTGAACTATCCCTTTAAGAGAAATTGATATATTCCTAAATCTGGGTTTAACTCTCATATTTCGAACATTTTCACTCACCCCCTACATTGTTGAGGATTAGAGAATTTAAGACACATGGAAAAAGAGATAGTGTGGATCACTGCAGCAAACAGTAGCAGTGTCACGGTAACACATGCACTTCCAAGCCTTGGTGGAATTGTGCTGAAACTAAAATGAAAGTTATCTCATGTTGAAAATATTGAGTGTTACTCTTTTACCACAGTTGGTCAAAATGAGACACTGTGTAGCGTATTTACTCCTCTGCTGCCACACTGGTTTCTTTTACAAGTTGATGGTGTCTGCTCACTTCTGAACTGCAAAAACAAGATGACTAACTGCACAGCAGATTGCAGATGTAAATTAAGGTTTTCTAGGCCACAGCTACAGGGATTTATTGATGTGGATGCATTTAAATGTTTTAAAAACGAATATTTAAGATAATTTCTGTTCAACTGATGTGTTTTCAGAGAGCTGTAGCTGATGAGGTCCATTCCCAAATGTTGTTAGTCTCGCCAAAAATCTGCATTTCACTAATCTTTATGACAGAGATGGTGCAAAAAACATGGAGAAAAACTATGAGAATAATATCCAGCTTAATAAATGGCAGAATGTCCCTGTATATACCATAACATTTGTTTTACGGTGTGGGTTATGAAGATGATGGATGATGCATTGGATTAGATCTTGATTCTTGATTGATTGATCAGACGACTGTTTGTTAATAATAGAACAAATATTAAGGTGTCTGACCTTGCAGCTCATTGAAGGTCTCCTGGTGTTTGTTGGACGTCTCCCTGGCGTCATCCAGCTCCAGCAGCAGCTGCAGCACTTGGGCCCTCAGCTCCTCCAGCTCCTCTTCCTCCGTCAGCGGCTCCTGCTCCTTCCTGCCGTTGTCCTCGCCCTCCTCCTCCTCATCCCTCTGCTTCTTCTCCTCCCCCTCCTCCTCCCGGTCCCTCTCCTGGTCCATCTCCTCCTTCTCGTTGTTCTCCTCCAGGACGCCTCTCTCCTTGGCTGTTATCTCGTTGTCCATGGTGGGGCTGATCTCTGCTTTTAGATCGCAGGGGTCATCTGAGGGAAAGAGGGCACAGCGTAGATTAGCAAAGGGGATGTCCTATAGGGAAGAGAGGGAGACAGAGGGGGAGATTTACAAGTGATAAAAACTCCTTTGTCATCACCTAAATTCAGCCAGGGCTCAAACTCAGCATAGATTATTTTCTTGAATCAACAGCACCATCTTGTGATAAGAGTTCATTGTGCACCATTCTCTATTCAACTCATGTGCCCTATAATAACATGATAATTTAAACATGTAGAATAACAACACCTTCACAAGATCAGAGCTGAGTTTTTGTCAGAAAAAAAACAAGAAAATCTTTGGGGAACTTGGGGAAGCAAAGATTATAATAATGCAGAACACTATCTAGTGTGTCAGGGGTCATATACCATTTAGATGTCAAGAGGAAATGTTACGATGAAATACATGCTCATGAGAGATGATTCTGAATCTTCACACACGCATCCCTTTGTTTTACACCCCTACATCTGCACAGTGGATTTAAACGTTTAAACCAGTAGGTGGAGCGAGTTAGCCGACCCAATGCAGAGAGAGAGGGAGTAGGCCAGTATGCTGAAGCAATCACTATGACTCACCGCTCAGCAATGCACCTCAAAGTCCACAATAACACATGCTACCACTCATAGTAAGAGAGATGGGACGTCTTTCTCATATTACACTGTGTCACATCGCGATGATTTAGGTTTTTGTTGCTGTTTTGTGGAGGTTTTCCTGCCTTGTTGTTGACAGCCTGCATGGCCCGCACTGGGAGCCGTTGTTTTTAATGTGGGCCTGTAAAGCTTAATGGGACAGTGTAGGATATGATGTAGGGCCAAACAAATAAACTTGATTTGACATTACAACAGCTGCTGCGAAGGCAGAACGCGGAGCAGGTCAGAAAACACAAAGGGAAGGCATTATTTACAGCGCAAGAACACGACGGAAAATTCCCCTTCGACGTCTTTTCACATTAGTCACAAGAGATTTGCTGTGAGGCGGGAAAAGGCCACAGCTAAATGGAGATAAAATGTTGTTGTGTAAAGTGTCGGGTGGGGTTTTTTTTCCTTTTAGATGTAAAACATCAGTTGTGAGGCATTTTCAGTCTCATGCAGTTAATCTCTGTTTTCATTACACACACACTAGCCTGCTGTCATTAATCTTTTATTTCTCAGTAACTTAAACTTTAATTGATATGAAGCAGGGCGGCGCGGTGGTGCAGTGTGAAGCACTGTGGCGTCGCTGCAAGAAATGTCTGGAATCCATGTTCAGCCTGGGTCTTTTATGTGTGGAGTTTTCATGTACTCCTGGAGTTAGGCTAAAGGTTAAAAATTCTAAAAATGAATGTGAGTGGTTTGTCTCTGTATCGCTGTTTTCAGACAAGCGTTGAACAGATAATCTCCTGACATTCTCCAGAGGGGCTGTAAGTGAGAACGTGTCCCAGTAAGAGCCTCTCGACTCTCTTCTGCTGGCCCCCTAAACTCTGGATAATGTCCATGTGAGAAAAGAGCAGATCCTCTGCAGGTTTCACCACAAGCCAGTGGGCGTATTGATGAAACAAACAAAAAGAATACAAATATCTCAGGATGAAAAAGCTGCACCATACACTTAGACAACGCAGAAAAAGGTGTCAAGAGAGCTTTTGGTGATAGAACCGATGCCAGGTATGTGATGTAAACAAAGTCACGTGATCTCCACAGGGGAATTGATACATTTTGAATGCATCTGACCGAAGAATCTCCTGCTATATTGCTCAAACATCAAAGGCAACGTTCAGAGACAGTCCAGACCCAATTCTGCGGAGCTGTTCCTGAGTTCATGTCTGAAAACGGCTTTGTGTGGACCCTGCGACCTGAAGATCCATCCACGGTGTGTACCCACATCTCTCGCCCAATGTCAGCTGGGATTAGCTCCAGCTCCCCCCTGTAACCCTCAAGAGGATAAGCAGTATAGATAATGGATGGCTGGATGATATGAAGCATCACAAATCCATTATTCAAGCGGCCTCTCAAAGTCGCTGGTTGTCATCAGAGAGCAGTGTGAGTATGAGAGAGGGGAGTGGCGTCAGCTGAGAGAAAGGAAGGAATAGAGAGGAAAAAAGGTGCAGCAGGGGACAGAGCCGAGCGTTAACTAAAGATCTGCCTAATTAAGAGTGATGCTCACCAGTGTAATCTCAGCTCAGGGGAGGCCTCCATCTCTTGAGGTAATTATTCCTCTGCCTTGTTGTTCCCCTCACGATACATGTAACCATTTCCATTACAACCAAGCACATTTTCA
This sequence comes from Hippoglossus stenolepis, assembly GCF_022539355.2. Classification (NCBI taxonomy): domain Eukaryota; kingdom Metazoa; phylum Chordata; class Actinopteri; order Pleuronectiformes; family Pleuronectidae; genus Hippoglossus; species Hippoglossus stenolepis. Next base: position 11,776,351 of record NC_061487.1, on the reverse strand, counting down.
TCCTATTTAAATATGACAGCAGCGATCTGTGGCCTTATTTAGTCCTGTTAATTTAAACATCACTGACCCTGAGGGCCGTGCAAAGAGGTTTCATGAGCACGGGGCTATTTTGTCATTAAACTTTGATAGGGAGTAATGAGTTAGTCATAAAGAGAAAGAGAGGGAGCTGAGGCCGTGTGGCAGCGAGAGTGAGAGAGTGAGAGAGTGAGAGAGCAGGAGCTGCTTGTATATATAGCCTGCGGCAGCTAAAGGCCATCAAGAGACAAAAGACTTCCCAGTGAATATCACTCACATCTAAATCCTTCAGGGATGTCGAGTTCAGGGTGTAATAACTCGGAAAGATTTGGCTCGAGTGATTTGGGCTGTACTTTATTCTCTGGGTGTGGAGATCCAGTATCCACAGTGTCCTCCGACGGACTCTAACTACAGCTCATCATGAGCAAACTGATATACTGTTACATCAAGTTACAGTGAAAACTAACCAGTACTGTGCAGTTTTTTACACACTTTCTTTACAGTAACGGCCTTCAACCTCCTTCCCTCATCCCGTCATCCTCCCTACCTTCATCCCTTCATCCTCCTTCCCTCATCCCTTCATCCTCCTTCCCTCATTCCTGATTCATCCTCCCTACCTTCATCCCTTCATCTTCCTTCCCTCACCCCATCATCTTCCTTCCCTCATCCCGTCATCCTCCCTACCTTCATCCCTTCATCCTCCTTCCCTCATCCCGTCATCCTCCTTCCCTCATTCCTGATTCATCCTCCTTCCCTCATCCCTTTATCCTCCCTACCTTCATCCCTTCATCCTCCTTCCCTCACACCTTCATCCTTCCTACCTTCATCCCGTCATCCTCCTTCCCTCATCCCGTCATCCTCCCTCCCTTCATCCCTTCATCCTCCTTCCCTCATCCCTTCATCCTCCTTCCCTCATTCCTGATTCATCCTCCTTCCCTCATCCCTTTATCCTCCCTACCTTCCTCCCTTCATCCTCCTTCCCTCACACCTTCATCCTTCCTACCTTCATACCTTCATCCTCCTTCCCTAATCTCTTCATCCTCCTTCCCTCATCCCTTCTACCTCTTCCCTCACCCCTTCATCTTCCTTCCCTCATCCCTATACTCTCATCCCTTCATCCCCCTTCCCTCATCTCTATACTCATCTCTATATCCACCTTCCTTCATACCTCCATCTTCCTTCCCTCATCCTTATCCACATTCCTTCATCCTCCTTCATTTCTCCTCAACATCCAAAACATGCATTTCCATTCGAACCTTTAAAACACATATTGGGGGGGGCGTGTTCCCTTCAAGCAAAGTGTTAATCAACTTTACACAAACCCCTCACTGAACCTCTCCCAGTCTTCCCATAACTCTGCCTTTCCCGACAGCTTGTTGATCATCTCACTCCTTCAAGACGCTCTATCACCTAACCTCGTGCGTGAACGTCAGTACACATAGTGCAAAAGAGTTGTCTGCCATGACAGCTGTGATCACTGTGCTGTATACTTGGCACAGTGCTGGTTGTTCAGTCACGCTGGGATTGCATTAGACATGGACGCTGCATGAATACATGAGCAGGGACGGGCAGGAGAGTGATCTCAGGAGCAGTGTTACAGCTCCGGGGAGAGGACGGCTTTATCTGGCCACAGCACATTCCTTCTTAATCACATTGCAGCAAAACACATTGAGTATGTCAGAGTAAAAATTGTGCCACTGTGGGAAAGAGACAGCAAGTCGGCCGAGGGTTCTCTGTCAGCATCGAAGAAAAGCTGTCTGAGATTATGTGTACAACATTAATGTGATAGCGGAAGCCCTTAGTTTTTTCTGATTCAGTGTTCAGGGATTGAGTGAGGAGTGTAATGAAATTTGCACTTTGTGAAAATTGAGGAGCCGACGGTGACGGTTTTAGCAAACAGATGCATGCTGGGAGAGGATGGATAATGGATGTGGAACACAGAGTTGTTTTGTAACCTGCAGCACCACAGGAAATCCTTCTTCTGAAACAATCAGTGTGATTCAGCAGTTTGAGAAACACAGCAGAGTGTGCAGCAAAAAACGAAACTACAGCGCAGCAAGGGCAGCGATATACTGAAAAACACATGCATAAGGAGTCATATGAGTCATATTAACTCTTGATTTCTCGATTCATCAACTGCCAAATGATTTCAAAGTGTGATACAAAGCACAGAGAAAATCTCTACACTCTTCTCTCCCTGTATCTGCTCTCGGCTCGTGATGTATCAGGACATGAGAGTTTGTTTACGCTGCGCTGACATAAGAAATGACTAAACACAAGGGAAGTGAGAGAAGTGATGATGAACCCAGGTGGGTGGGTGTGTGTGTGCATGTGCAGCATTTTTGTGTGGATAAATTGTTGTAAAAATTGCATGTGAAAACGTGTACTTGGGAGCCTATATGTCGTCCATGTTTGAACTCCATGTTTTCTGAATGCACTTTACTGTATATATATGCCATGGATCTCTGTGGCTGTGTGGGAGACCATGCATAATGCACACCGCCCCCTCCCACCCCAGCTTTGAAGCCAGCCCGGCACTGATGTTGAAGCTTTTCCCTGCACTGCATGGCACACTTCCTCTCTAGCACGTTACAGAGCAGGAAGAGGAGGAGGGGGTCGTAAAAAGACAGAAAGCTAGAGAGAGAGCAAAAGAGGGAAGGAGGGGAAGACAATAACCAAGATGCAGGGAGGGAGAAGGAGTTCTGATGTGGCCAGAGGGCAACTCGAGCTGCTCCCTTCCTCATGAAACTAAGAGGAGGCAGGTGAAGACAAACCAGCTCATCTCCATGGTGACCTCTGCACACCAACAACCCAGGGCTTCAGCATATGGAAACTCACCCTGGTAATAAAGCTGTGTTTTTGTCCACAGTTTTGCTTACCATGGAAACCATGTCTGCTTTTCCCCACAGAGAAGTAATCTTATCAGGCGCCGCTTGATGAAGCCCACACGGTGACATCAAGCGGCGCCTGATAAGATTTGGCGACTTCCAAACTGCACCAGACGAGATGAGTGAACCTCAGAGTTGAAGGTTGCATGATGTCAATGTCAGTTTGTCTCCCTGAACTGTAGCCTATACTCCCCCAGCCTGAACACACTCCAGGGAAGGTGAGGAACAAAAGCAGGAGGAGACGAGGAGAAAGGAAACAGGAACCACATGCACCCAGCACTCGGGCTGACTTAATGAGCTGCTCTGTTATTTAAATGGGAATCCATGGTTCCACTTTCAAAGGGAAATAAGAGAAAGTAGGTTAGCGGAATAGAAAGACATCACAGAATGTGTTTTAATTTGGCCTCATTAGATGAGAATGCAGAAAGCCTGTGTCAGTGTGTACATGTTGTACATGACTGTTTCAGGGAATATGTTTTTATAGGTGTGTGTGTGCCTGTGTGTGTGTGTGTGTGTGTGTGTGTGTGTGTGTGTGTGTGTGTGTGTGTGTGTGTGTGTGTGTGTGTGTGTCATGTGCATGTGCATGTGCATGTGCATGTGCATGTGCATGTGCTGATGAATAGTGACCATGAACAAACTGTCTAAAAACAGGTGATCCGGTTATAATCGATTTGATCACAAATCAGTGCCTCCGACCAGACAGCAATCTCCCTGAAAGGTTTCACATCACTTATATCACAAAGGGACGAGAGGATCCCGCAGCTCCCCATGCACGTAGCAGCCTTATCCAAAAGATATAGACCCCGGGAGAGAGAGGGCACTTGAATTATAGCTTTATATCTCTGAAATGGGAGAAAACAGAATAAGCTGCAGGAGGGAGCCACATGAGTTTCTCTATTCACCTGGAAGATTTTTTTTTCTTCCCATTATGCAACAAAGGGAGAATAATAGAACAGGTGGTACATTCAGTGACCTGCAGAGTGATTTGAAAGCCTTTTTTAAAATGAAGCACGATATTGTCTGGTGGTGTTGGTGGTGTTGGTGGTGTTTGTGGTGTTGGTGATGGTGGTGGTGGTGGGGGGGTCCTCAGGGCTGAGGGTGAAGGAACAGCCTTAATGTGCGAGAGCTTGTAGGACTTGTTTCCGTTGAACCCCACATTAAAGACGGATGTGAGAAACTCACACTGTTGTTTTTCTCAGGTTTTTCTGCAGCTGCCACATGTACAAAGTCTGTCTGAGGCGGCAGTTTTGCTATTTATTACTTTGCAGAGAGCAGAGAGAAATCCTGTTGTTGCACCCGTGGGGAGTATGAGTGCTGATGTGGATTTCACAGCGTGAGGGCACAACGCTGGAGAGTGGAGGAAAAGGAGGAGAGGACATGGAGAGAAACGTTGTGTGGGCTGAGGTGCTGCCAGGTGCAAAGGTTTGTGAGTGTGTATGCACATGTGCATATGTGTGTGTGTGTGTGTGTGTGTTGGAGGGTGTGTGGGCGCTGGAGAGAGCAGAGGATTGCGACTAAGAGAGGGGGAAGAGATACAGAGTGGTGGAAGAGAGTGAAGGATGGAGAGAGACTCGTGCTAGTGGGAGTAACAATATGGTGGCCGACAGATACGCAGACAATCTGCAGCAGTCACATTAGCCTGTGATGGTGTTTTATTGATCAGTGGATGTGTGTGTTTGTGTGAGAGCATCTGTATTCCCTGTTGGTAGATGAGACAAGTAGTTTCAAAAGTGTGGGGAATGGGGAAGAGGAATCTATTCCCAGCAGCACAGGAAATAAAAGCCTGCTCTTCAGAATAAAGTAACCTTTTTCCAAGAACTCAGACTGATGTGTGGCTAAAACTGACATCAGCCAGGACAGAATAAATGCACTTTAATCCATTTATACCCCCAAGTGCATGAAATTCCTGCTGTCACTCAGTCTACTTTTCATTTGCTGTATGTCTCTCCCTATTTCGGCCAATCAGTCAGGATTCGTGCCACATTAAGTCAGACTCTTGCCATCGCTCGATGCTAAATTTCTGAATTCAAAAGCAACGCCTCAGGCTGTGATGAAAGAAAAAAGGTCCCCAGAGTTGAAGATAACAGGAACTAGCTTGTTGGAGAGGAAGAAAGCCTCATGAGACACAGCATCCCTGTTATGAAGGTCAAAACACAGGCTTTGCCATAATACAAAATTATTCTGTGAACACTTTAAACACGGTTTAAAATGTCTGCAGCTAATTTTACAGAGCGTAGAGGCTTTAGGAAATAATCTGATAACGTTATTCATTGAAAGTTCAGCTTTAGGACAGTACGCCACAGGAAAAGGAAGCCACATTCTGGAAATACTGGCTGCTGGTCAAAGGGCCGTTGACCTGCGGTTCACTCTGAGCCGCTCCACACCATAAACATCCTCCTCCAGTGTCCCACACTGAGTTGTTCAAGTCTGCATAAACAACATACAAAAAAACACACACTTCAGCTCGTTGAGGCACAAAAAAAAAACATTCCACACATTCTTCCCCCAAACTCACACAATGTTGAGCACTGATCCTTTATGAGGCATAAAATGCGAAGATGTGCTGTGCCAGATGTGATGTTCAGTGGTATGAAGTTACCAGCTCGACTTGACTGCAGCTCAGCACGATCATGCAAAGTGAGCGAGAACTCACTTGTGAGCTAAAAATAATCTGGGCATGAAAGATTCAAAAGCTGAGCCGAAATAACACAGAAGGCTGCACGGCTCCACGTTGCATCAATCCTCTAATGAGCCTCAGAATATCACACAACACAAACAACAATAGTCTGGACCACATTATCTCCTCATGCTGCCAGACAGTCATTACCTGGCAGCGTGCAGCTCCCGTCAAACGTCCACAGATGCCACAGCTTTTATCCTCTCATGCAGTCAGTCAGTCTGTCAGCTCCTAAATGAGACAGGCTTCCACAATGATCTCCCACCACCTGACCAGCTCCCCTCTGCTCCTCACTTCATCCCCCACCTTAGGAGGAAACACTCCTCTTCCTCATCGCACACAAACATCCCCTCTTTTTCTACCTTTTGGGGCTGATCGTATCTCATCTGTATAGTGCAGGGCTAAAAATAGCAGCATCCAAGTGCACAGCATTGCAGATACAACACACACATGCACACACACACACTAACACGCCGCCAGCATGAACAGACCTGTAGAGTCCACAGCCTCCTCGATGAGTGGAGGTAAACGCAGTCCATCCATGGTCCCCTTGTAGCTGCGTTGAGGAGAGGGAGAGAGAGACGGAGAAAGAGAGTGGGCGAGAGAGAGAGGGTCAGAGGCTCTGCACGCCCACCTCAGCTGCAGGGAGAGAGAGAGAGAGGGAGGGAGAGAGAGAGTACTGAGCACAGTACACACACACACAGGCTGCCGTACCTCGGGAGAATTATTAGGGAGGGTCCGGGGAGCTGAAGGCTGAGCTCTGGAGCGTGGGAGAGAGATGCCGAGATGGAAGAAGAGGGGAGGAGCAGAGTGGAGGGAGAGATGCTGTTTTCCAGGCGGAGAGCTCCGTTTCAACCTCTCTCGACCACCCTCTCTCTCTCAAACACACACGCACACACTATCTCTCCCTGCTTGGCTGAGACTCTGTTTACTATTTTTGAAGTCCTCCTTTCAACTTCCTCACCCCCTCCCCCTTCCACAAAAAAGTCAATTTGTGTTTATAGGATAAAGAATTAATACTTAAACCAAAAAGATAATATAAACTCTTTTATAATAAGATTCAGAACTTGTCTCTGCTAGAGGTTGTTTTCAAAAACCTAATAATATGTGGAAATATGACATTTTGTAACACAACTGTCTTGTGCAGTTCTTAAAGTGGAGCGTGTGGACATAACATGGTGAGTGCACCGAGATACAGCAACAAACTGATTTTCAAAAGAAGCTCAGAAGATCACGCAAGATCAAAACATTTGCAAATATTTGCTGTGTGCAAGATTCATCTGAACTTTCCTCAACATACAAACACACACACACCCACACTTGTGCACATTCAGCCTCAGCCCTCAGGCCAAATGGGTTTTACCTATAATGAGAACCAGGCAGTGTTGCAGTGGAGGCTGACAGATAATGCCGTAGATTACTGATCATTTCCCCTTCATTGTTCATTTCCTCCCCCTCGCCTCTCCAACTCGCATTCTTTCTCTGTTTACTACGAACGAACAGAGGCTCTTATGCTATCACACACTCTTCACACACACACACAAGCACACTTTGTGTGTAAGTGCACAAGAGGCCAGAAATGTGAGGTGGGTCGTGAAACACAGAGAGAGGAAAGGAGTGCCAGGCTTTACCGTATAGGAGGATATTCCTATCACAGCAGTGTCAGAGAGCAGGAAGTGCTTTGCAGACACACACACACACACACACACACAAACGAAGAGACACAAACAATTTAGTCAAGCATGTTCTCATGTGGAACCTGCCGGCATCTAAAAGAGGAAATGGTTAAAAAAAAAAAAAGCAGAAGTCAGAGTAACGGAAATAGAAAGAAGTCTGACGCTCAGCATGTGCTTGTTTGTACCTGTGATGAACAGCATGTGATTTCTCAAGCACAGACAACACATTACAAGGGATGAAAGTCAGCACGTTGAAGAGATTGATGCCTGTGTTTATGAGCTTGTGTCCTCCTCCTCCTGTGTGGCTCTGAGCAGCTGTAATCCCCAGATGAGCAGAGTGAGCATGGAGGCATCTTTTCGACTTGAAGACACCCCACAGTCTACACACACACACACACACACACAGAAGAGGGAGAGCTGTGGAGACAGTTGGCTGACAAGGTGTTGATAATGAGCTGAGGATGTCTGGCTTCAGTCCACCACTGTCACTTCAGTGTGGCAGCATTTTGGCAGCATTGCTAAAGATATACTCAAGTTTTCTGTGCGGTAATCCTCGTCCATATACTGTGACTAAATCCCCAAAATTAACCCCTTAAAGAGGACGATGGCACTACAAGTCAGTGTGTTTATGCAGTAGGAGAGTGTGGGAGACAGATGAGCTGTTTGTTCTGTAACGGAGAGCAGTAACACAGAGTGTGAGGTCAGAAGAAGGGAATTGCTCGGCTCTGCTCATACTGCGGCCTTTGTTTTGTCCTGATCCTACAAGTCATACTTACGGAGCCCACAGCTTTAGTATGAGCCTCAAGAATGTTGGCATCCAATTAACAGGGAACGTCAGTGGACATACTCAGACGCACACAAACACACAATGGACAAACAGTTTCTGTCAGAGTTTGCAGTGTGTCTCTGTGGTTCTACATTTACAGCCATTCACGAAAAGGGTTAGGGGTTAGAGTTTGACTGAAAAATTGATTTACACATTTTATTTCTTAACACCCAACTGCCATGAGTTGCAAATAAGAAAAGCCTAATAGGGAATAGGAAACAAGCTGTAAACACAATAAAAAAAAAAATATATATATATATATATATATATATACAGTATTATCAATCAATCATTCAATCAATCAATCAATAAATCAGTTTTATATGTATAGCATATATTGACAAATCATAATTTGCCTCCTATGGCATAAGGTTCAATATCCTCTGCCCTTAACTCTCATTACATTTAACATATTAGGAAAACTGTGGCTTACTGATATTTATAAATCAAGCGGTTGCAGAACATATTTTCTAAATTATGTCTATGCAACATTATCCTTCATTTGTAGTAAATTTTGTGTTCACCTGGAAAATCTACTGTAAATACAATATTCACTCTCATTTTAGCTTGATTTTGGTCTCCACCAACCTCAAATATCATTTTTTCCCCACAGACCCATGGTTTGATGTGGTAGAGTACACAGAAACAGAACAGATCTCTAAAAGCAGATTTGCTAACAAAGACCACGCCATTCGTGGTGCATAAAGTAATTTATTGGATTGCGAGACAATGTTGGACGGATGGGTTAGGGTCGTGATGAAGGGGGTCGAGGAAAGGGATGGAGGGGGTCAATTGAAGTTGTAACATGGCTGAGAACCCGGAGGTTGAGACTCAGGGTGGGGGCACGTCTCAATGAGCTTCTGGTTTCATTATCCCCTGGGTTCATGAACATGGGAAGAACGTGCAGTCTCCATGGCAGGGACCTATATGGCCGAGGTCCGGACCAACCATCCAGGAGTGGGGCTTCCATACCACCTGCTGAGAGGGGAGAGAAAAGCAGAGAGGGGGCTTGGGGAGGGGGGTGCTCATTAGAGCCGAGACAAACGGAGGAGAAAGGTTAGTTACACTTATGTAGGCATACACGGGTCATTGAGTTAACAAGGCACAGGTGAGTGGATCAGTGAGGAAGAGAGGGTGAGGTGTGGTCTTGTTCCTGAACCTCAGTTATAATAACTCCATTACATAAAAAGTGCATAGGAAAGTCATAACTGAATCATCACAAAATATATACAAACACACAGATTATACATACACAATTACAATAAATATATATCAGCACTGATGTTTCTGGAACGACCAAATTCAACATTCAGGCTAAATAAATCAGATAAATTTATTGCAGCGATGAACTGCTCTTCCATTCACACTGGTCAGATCCACAAGCCCTCACTAGAACACACATCAGTTGCTTGTGGATAAACCAGAGGGACATGCTGTGCAATTACTCTGCAGTGACAGTGTATCATTGTCACTGTCAGCTGGACGTGTAATGGTACCTCAGAGATATAAAAGTCAGTGATTCACCCCGCAATCCACTTTACACCACTGGGCTGCAAGCCTTTACCTCCGAGCATCGCCTTGGCGCTCTGCGGTTGCTTAGCAACCCAAGGAAATTGGAGGTGCCTTTGAATTAGGGCATTTTAAGAGGTGATTTATATGAACGGCCTTAATGATAAATGCCTCCATAAATCTGGAATTTTCTAAAGGCTATTTCTATGTATTCGTCATTAGAAGATGATCTAATTCTGGTCACATACTCTGCAGCATCACAGAGCTGCAGACCTGGCGCCTGATGGAGTATGAGGCGGTGGCTTGTTGCTACATGCAGGGTGCATTTTTATGTTATAGTGCAAAAGCACAGGGAGGGAACATGGCCGGTTTCCATGACATCATAAACAGGAAATGGGAAGGGACCCGTGCTGCCAGAGGAGTCCAAGTTGCCAGAGAGGTCAGAACGTTCCCATAATGTGAGTCCATGCACTCAGAGGGACAGACACACACAAACCCACACTCACTCACAAATATATTTATAAACACTCGCACAATTAATCACAAATATAAATCCAGCAATGCTTACAGCTAATTTTATCTACACCCTTCCCACTCTCTCTTTTGTCTTCCTGGGAGTGAGAAAAAAAAACGGGTCCTTCTCACGTCCCTCAGTAGAAATTGGAGCAGGGGGAGAAACCGCCGCAGTTCTTTTGGTTGCCTCCTCCATGCAGGTCCCATCCCCTACGGTCACCATGCCAACCTGTGTGAGGAGGAGGCTTAGCTGCGAGGCCCCAAAGAGACTTGATGAGGTCCTGGGATAATTAGCAGCTCATTATGGAGCCCAGTGAATAGACCAACGAGCTGGAGGAGCCACAAGGGAGAGAGAGGAAAACACACAGGATCTGAGCTTCACATCAAAGCCAAGCGCTCACTTCTTCACATCACACAATACAGAGGAGGGAGAGATGGGAGAGAAAATATTGCTCTCCATTCACACCTACAAATATAGCTCATAATCCCCAGTTTTTAAGCTTTTGCATGTGTGGTTGTGTGTGTGTATGTATGTGTGTGTGTGTGTGTGTGTGTGTTATTCATGATCTCTGCGTCACAGCAATCTGAGGTTTTTTTTCTTCCCCCAGAGGCCTCAGATGCTCTACAAATGCATTAAAACACAGTGCCAGTCCGCCTACACACACACACACACACACACACACAAACACTCACAATGATTCCACTCTTGAACTTAAGCTCTCATAAAGTACGGGAACACAGTGTGAGTGCCAGAGATCCCCAGTTAAGCTATCCGTCTATCATCCCCCCCGATGCTGCATCTCACCGTGTTGGCTGTGCCTCTGTTTAGCATGCAGGCAGACTTACTCTTAAAAACCATGCACATCACGATGCCAGGTGACCCATATTGCAGTGCGGTGAAGTCTAACCTTGTATGAGCTTCATTTTCTGCGTGTATGTGCATCCCTGTGTCTGCACCTGCTGCTCCCTGACACTGAGGTGATTGTTGATACAAGTGCTGCATCGTAGAATATAAGTGACATATTATACGTTGCGTCATTTGAAATTTACGTTCCACATGCACTGTAGCTATCTGTCATTATTTAACATTGTGGCTCTTTGATGTTATTGGAACTGTGCTGATTCATTGAAGTCCTAAAAAAGAATCCATGTCTCCGTTCACCAGTTTCCTGAGGATCAAAATCCACCTGCATGAGAAGCACATTAGTCTTGGATACAGACAAGAATCCGTCTGCAGAGAGAATCCCTTCTCACAGGATTGAATACAGGGTGACCCAGATTTGATGTTTATGAAAATATACAGAAAAATACCGCAGTGAGGGCCACGCGCTCAAGAAATGCGAAGCAATATAGAGAAAAGGCTGTAGCGTTAGTGTCCATCTGTTGCAACAGCAGGGGGCGCTCCGCTTCTACTTTGGGGACATTTGTACCGCAGATCAGTTTTCTGTGAGGTTGTGCTTTGAATCATAGACATGTGAGAGATAAAAAGGTTTGTGTGAAGTGGTTGCATTGATTTCTGGTCATGTTTTAGGTACCGATCAGTTTGTCATCATGCAGCCTTTCAACGTTATTATGTATGCCATGTCAACAGTGTAGCACCTGCTCCCCCTAGTGGTAGTGAGAGAAATAAATTACCAGTGTGAAAAGGCAAATATTTGTGCTATTTATTCAAGTGAAACTTATTACAAACTACACGCTGGGTAAGTCTGTCTCAGGTGTGTTCTTCTGGTGCAAATATCCCAAGATAATGGAAAATAAACAAGAAATCTGCAGTTTTATTCATGAAGTGTGTCTGAATATCTTCTGCTGCTATAAATAAGTTACTTTCAGGAGGTTTTAGTGATTTAAAAAACTTCAGTCTATTTCCTTTCCATTTTTGGCATCATGGCACATGACAATCTCTCAATCTTTGATGTTCTAACAGTGTCCTCACAACTGTGACCTCACAACACTGGAACTCCCCCTTATCACATGCAACTACAATGACAAAATCAATTCAACAGCATAAGTAAGACATTGTTTAAAAAGGGTTGTTTAATTTAACAGAAATTGTCAGACGAAGGCACATGATGCATGAAGATACGGCTGATTGATCACATAGTGCACCAGAGATGAGAAGAGAATGTAAACCTGATCTGTAGTTCTGCAGGTCAAACTTCCTCAACTGCGTTAAAAAACAGAAACAACATAATATGATACAGTCGCTGACAAGAACAAACATCGACACAAACAATGTTAAAGTGGCTGACAAACATTAAAAAGTGGTCTGTGGCTTCATGTGAAATCCTTAGAGGCAATGTTCATAAGACAAACAAATAACATTAGTCAGTCCATTAAATAGGCTCATAATTCAACACTTAGAAACTGTAATGTGCTCCTCCGTCATCACCAGAGCACTGAAGGCTGTTTGTTGAGTCTTTAAAAAAAAAAAGAGAATTGCATTTTTCCTCGGAGAAAACGTCTTGTATCACAGTATAACCCATCGCCTCTTAATCACATTATTAGTAAAAGACATGGAGAGTGGGTAAAACACCCATAAGACATGTAAATACAGAGAGCCAAGTGTTGTTTGGGTGCACATGCATGCATCACTGCACTGGTGATTCTAGCGTGTGTTGATATCACCATGCTACCAGCCCAGTGAGAGTCATGTTTGACCCCAGAGAGAGGAGACAGCTGGACTCATCACACACCAGCAGTGGCTTCTTCAGTGGTTATGATCTCTCATGCAAACATTAATGACAGCCCCCTCTCCCCACTCCAGACAACACCAACGGCCTGTCACTGTAAAACATTCATATAAACACACACACTCCTAAAAAGAATCATTCTTTAAATCAAATATATTGCACTTTAAACACGATGACCAGTACACAGAGAAACTTTAAGAGATGACTGACCACAAAAGTCAAACAAGGCAATCATAAGACAGGGGCGGGGAAACCTTCGGCCTCCAGGCTGCCAGACAAGTTCATATAAAGAATTTCTCATGACAGCAACTGATTTATTTGATTTCGATTTTACTGCAATAAAAGCTAGCGTTTCCTTCAGTGGGGACCCCTACAGCTGCCTGTCAGGTCAGTCAGGGAGAATGAAACGCACACATAGCCTTCTTGCCGCTAAAATTGTAAAAGTAAAATTGTGCATTGTGTGTGAATGTGCATTTTCCTACCCTACAAGATCAGAAGCCTGATATGACACTCCACCTTAATGTGGAACCATCTGGTGCGCCTGACAACTGACTACAACATGAAATCGTTGAAGCAACAAGGAGCTTCAGGTAAAGTACAACAAACTCTCACCGCTCAACTGTTCTTTTCTAAACTCACTCTCGCAAAGACTTGGTTCTGCTTAAGACCCTGGACAACCACCTGCGAGGAGCATCATCACCACTACCATCTGACACAGACGACTGTGCAGCACCAACCGCATTAAATAGCCCTTGATAAGGAAAAATGTTCCTCACCCCTGCAAGGAATGAAGAAAATAAACACGTAGAAAACAGGATGCTAATTTCCTCTGTGCCATGCGGGAATTTATCAGTGCGAACCTTCATCTCCCGTTCACTTCCAATTTGTTTGAGCGAAGGGGGGGATAAAACATTCCCTCCGCAACGTGGCTTCATGTGGAGTTCAACTTCAGTGAACTTTGACCCACGGATTTGCTTTACATGCACTTATTTGTGAAATAGCCCTCAGTAGGTTCCTCATTCAAATCAATAATTCAAAGTTTAAATATATATACACTCGTTCACCTCTTTGGGTGAAAGTCTGATTAGAAAATCTAGTTAAGTATGGAGGTAATACCAGAAGCCTGTTAGCTTAACTTAGCAAAAAGACTAGAAACAGGCCCAGAGAGCCTTCCAGCATCCAGATCTCATGGACCAATATGTTACGGGTTTATGTTAAGCTAAGCTAAAAAGCAGCTGATTGTAGCCATACAGATGTGACTGTGGTATCGATCTTTTCATTTTACTATCAGAAAGAAAGCAAATAAGCACATTTCGTCTTAGCCTTCTTCTTCACCATGTGCAAGATTGCAAGAATTTCAGTGATATTAAAGTTAAGCTGAGGCAAAATGAAAAGAATAACCATTTTCTTCAATTTGGCCTGATCTATGGATTCTATTCCTTTAAAATGTGGTAAAGAGTGAGTCCCATGTTGCTGCATTATGGTGAAAAGCATTTCTCTTCACCCTTGCCTTTTGGCCTTTTGTGTCTTGTGATTATTAGTTTTTCATCAATCAGTGATGAGCTAACAAAATATACTGTTATAAATGTTATTGTCACGATTAAATGGAAATATTAGCTACAAACATTCAAGTTTAGACAAGAAAATCACCAAAATTTCACTTTAAAAAAAAAAACAGTGACTTCTGTAGATGAATGGCGATCGTGTCCTCTGACGATTGTACAACCAATCCTCTTAGACTATCCTAATAACTGACAGTGTGGTGTTATTGTTGATTTCAGTATGTTCAGCCGAGCACCAGCAACCTGTCCATGGCGTACTGTAAACGGTCCAAATTCTTCCAGAATATGGTCAAGAAGCAAATCCCCAGGAAGGTAGCGACCACATGGTATCGGCTCCTCATCAGTGGGGCGGCAAACTTAGCAACAGTGGAGACGCACACTAGGATGACGGTGATGATGGCCAGCATGATGTTGATGCTCTTCCCCAGCAGAACCCGGGCGTCGTGGCTCTCGAGCTGGACCGTCTGCTGCTGCTGCTGCTGCTGGAGCTCCAGCTTGGACACTCGCGTCTGACACGACTCGAGGGCTTCCTGCAATAAACACGAGAGAGAGAGAGACTTCACGGTCCTGAACATTTCCAAAGTGGCTAAAGGGTATTTTTCTGACCTTTTAATCCTCAATTACCCAAATTCCCCCAAACGATTAATTATGTATCAGAAGAAAAAACACGAGGATGGAGAGGGAAGTATGTGGTCATGAATGCCAAGCGACAAATGAGACGATTTGTTTCGTAGAGTGTTCTCTGATGAAAGGAAAAACTTTCCCCCCCACTGTGGTAATGATCTCATTAATTCTTGAACAAGCTTCACTGATGTGCTGAACATGACCTACTGATCCCCCAACGTGTCACATTTTTATGTAACAACCAAAAAACGACACGTCTAATAGAGCGTGGCAATTTTCTGTCCAATCATGTCCGTGACTGAGAGAAAAGATATCGAGCCCGACCCAAATCTGTTCTTTGTGTCCAAACCTGAGCCCCATGTTTTTCCTGATTACTTGAGGGGCATAAAAAAAATCAATTAGATTGTAAAGTCTTCATAACTGCATACCCACACTATGCAATAAAGCTTTAACAACCAGCTACCTAATAGGTAGCTGGTTGCTAAAGCTAACAGCCGTCTTAATTGTTTCCAGCTCCTAGTTTTTATCGTATCAATATTTCTGGGGTTGGATTCCCAGAAGGGTTTGCACATTTTTACATAGAACCAGTGCTTAGCTTATGAGACCGGATGTGCTTGGGTTAAGACATTAGCCTGAGAGAAAAAGAATCAAGCCCATCCTGAATCTGATGTTTTGCCCAATTACAGGCACGTACAGTGTTAAATATCAAGTAGAAAGCCCTGCCAACATGTCCCAACACAACCATCCTTTCAAAATGTTTGTTCGAATCCATCTCTGGTTGGGTATCCACACTCTAACCTGTATGTCCCTGGCCCTCTCGTGTGCCTGGTAGGCCACCCGCTCCTCAATGCTGGCCAGTTCCTGCTTCAAATTCGCCATTTCATTTTGGTGAAGCTCCGTCAGGTCGTTCAGTTGGTCTTCCAAATGTTCATACCTGGAGATCAATGCAGAAATATTATTATTCAATCAGATTTTAACGTGTATTTTTCACATGTTTACATCAAACTTATCTCAAACTAATGATATATTTATTATACATAAGGTCTTGTGTTGTATTATGTAAGTACAATGACATAATTGGAATACAAAATACCTGTATCTCTCTTCCTGCAGTGTTTGGCTGAGGATGCCATACTCTCTCTTGAACTGAGCCTTCAGCTCATCCATGTCATCCTCGAACTGGCTCTGAGCTTCTTTAACCTCCCTCACCTCCTCCAGGCTCAGGGCCAGTCTGCTCTGACTGTCGCCACCTGCTGGCTGCCCCTGACCGTGTGCCTGCCCCGCTGACACCCCTCCTGCCGCAGGGTGTCCGTTACTGTCTGCTGAAATAGAAGCGCTCTCCGAGGAGCACTCGTCATCACTGGGGTACTTGGGCTTGCTGACCATAGAAGTGCTGCTGCTCAGCCCCTTCCCTGCACTGTCAGTGGGTAACGGAGAGGAAGCATCAAGACTGGTCTTGAGGTGGGCGATGTTGTCAGCGCTGCCAAACTTGTTCCTGATGAGGTTGGCGAACTCTCTGGGTTTGCTGAAGAAGAAAGGAGGAGAGAGAGAAACGCCTGGTCCGATGGTCTTGATCTTGTCCATGGTCGGGTGTCGGCCACTGCCCGTCATATCCCTCAGCAGCTCTCTGGGCGACTCCCTGGGGATGGTGCTGTGCTTGACAGCGGACGGATGAGGGGATGGGCTGTGATGGATTTCACTGTCCTTCATCTTTCGATGATACTGCTCCAGCTTCTTTTGCATCTGAGCGATGTTTTGAGCCGATTTCTGGTTCTTCTTCTCAAACACCTGCTTGATGCGCCCCAACTGCTGCTTCTCCGCACTGTTCACCAGCTTCAAATACTCGGCTACATTCTCGTCTCTCGCCGTTTGCTCAATCTTCAGCTGCTCTGTGACTTTCAGTATCTTTTGCTGGAGGTTGTCCAAGCAGGAACGACTGCGCTGGATCTCGAAACCGAGAGCGGGACCAGGACTTGTATCACTGAGGTCCAGATCCAGGTTGTTCTCTGAAGAACCCCGCCTCATCGAACCAGGAAGGTTCAGTAAACTGCCTTCAGTGCTCCGATCCTGCAAGAGGGAGAAACAAAGATATTCAGAATGAAGCATTTAGGGATGATCTTACACCACAGAAATGTGTCTAATCAGCAAAAGATTAGATTGGTCATCCAGGAAAGTAAATATAGGGCCGAAAATTCCTATTCCATGCATCACCTGGGGTTCCTCCTCTACCCAGTTTCAGTTTACATCCATGTCTGTCCAGATTCATATGATGTAGTGAAGACTTCAAAAAGGAATTGAATAAAATGTATTTGATCTTAATAAATGTATAAATTCTTGAGTTCTGGAAAAAATGTGGTCTGTGAGGTCACATCTGACTTTATGTGCAATCCATTGCATTACTGCACACATAATGACGATAAGAAGTATGGTGAACAATAGTATATGTGCATGCATTGCATTACTGCACACATAAGTAGAAGAAATATAAGTAAAAAAAAGGGGATAACAACAAATACTAATAATATAAATGGACAGATAAATGTAATATAATTAATAAAATAATGTCTACAAACATACTTAATCAAAAGCCAGGCTAAAGAGATAAATATAAATAGATAATGTATTTTGTGAAATCAGAGCTACCTTTGACCACCAAAATCTAAATGAGTTCATCCTTGAGTCCAAGAAAAACCATGGATTTAAATTTAAAGAAATTATCTCATGGTATTCCTGAGATATTGCATCCATAAGAGTCTGTACATATGGACAGACGAAACACAGTTAAACTAATACACATTATCAATCTAAAAGTAAAATGAAGGGAGCCTTATTAACTGTCCATTACAATCTACAGTTACATGTGGCCAATGTGTTTACAACAAACAGTTTAACAGACAGTTCGAAATTAACGGTTTGGATAATTGGGTTAAATTGTTTAATTGCTCAGCAGACTAAGCTGTAGATGTGTCTACAACAGTTCCACTGCTCCCGCGTGGCTCTACAAAAGGTCTGGTGAGTGAAACGTTGCTGAAACAATGAACATAAGGTTGTCAAATAATCGTGTGTTTGAATGTATCCATATACAGTACCTCCACACTACTCCCCTGCCCGGATATTGCCGCTGTGAGACCATCTGGTGTGTATGTAATGCTCTTATACGTTGGCAAATCTGCTGCATTTCTTCTCAGCAAGAATTTAATCCTGTTTGTTTATAGTATAGTGCACAGATAACAGCTATTAATGTGTATGAAAGATGTGGAGCGTGCAGACCTAATGTAGGTCAGTGATAATGTCACACGAGGCCACGAGCCTGAGGAAATCCCTTTTCCAGACAAAGTCCCCTAGTTTTACACAAAATTACCATTTCCCTGATGGAGGCTCAACAATATCGACTGTGACTGATGTGTAAATAGCTCACTGTTGAGCGGAGACTTTCTGAGGAAGAGAAGCTGAATAAATACGACTACAGTACGGCTCCAAAAAGAGGAAGCTGGGGGGAAACAGCGAATCAAGGACTTTATTAGGTTTCCGAGCAGGATTTCTTTTTTTACTGAAGTGTCACTTCTCTGCAACAGTGACATAAGAAGCCCTGCAAGTTGGTCACAGCACAACAGCACAGTAATGATAGGAGATGTAAGCCTAATACAAAGTGTTGTACAACAAGCACTATGGGCTGCACAAAGCTGCACTAATCCTTAACAAATGTAACACTGCTAGTTTCAAGCAAATAAACAGATCACAGCCGACTTAGGACTAAATCCTGATTAGCATTTCCACATCAGCACATTATAGTTACATATTGCAAGATAAGTACCTTCACAATTGACTCACCGACGCTCCTCCCCACATGACTGTCAGGTGGACGGGGGTTTATCAGGGACATTATGTATGGCTGGACGTGCAAACTGAGTCACATATACACTGATGCTGAGACTTAAACAAAAACACATTTACCTGATCTGATTACACACGTGCCTTCCCATTTAATTGCCTTTGGCACAATCAACCTGTTAAACCTGTTTGTGAGGCCAATAGAGAGAGCAGCTGCAATATCGTCTCTGCCATCTCTGTTTATTACTAGAATGGAGTTTCACCATAATGTGCAACACAGAAACTGCTTTGTAGCCATCTTGTGTGTAACAACACTGGATCTGTCATTATCTCTCTCAATACCAACAGGATGAAGTGCTGGGACATTTGTGTATGACACAAGATGAATCTTAATGATCCTGGTGATCGCATTTTTCCTGTAAATCCAGTTCAAAATGTCAGTTTGCCCTCTGGGTTTCGTGACTACATATCTGCAAATTCACATGTTTGTTTTGAACTAATTAGCATTTATTTTACTTTGCACTATTCTATTGGAATTGATTCCTGCCTGTTTCTGTGTCTTATCTGTTCTTCAGTCTGTTTGCTGTGTTTTAGGAAGTTTGTTTGCAGCAAAGACTGCAAACAATCCTATGAGTCTAGGCAACTCAGTTTCTGAAGAGATCAGTAAGACTTCTGCTTCTTTTTCTTCTTCTATTGTTTAATATGGTCTTATCTTCCTGCAATTGTTGCAAAAGTCTAAACTATTCCAAAAAGTGTTTTCACACTGCAAACGAACCAAACCATGTTTTAGATTGATCTGGACAGAGAACACATTTTTCGGTCAGACTGAATTTTGGTCGATTGGTCTGGACCACGGTCGGAGGCACCTTTCACATCTAATTTGGTTTGGACGAAAACTGAAAAGTCTGAAGGTGTGACCCAAAAAAGTTAGGTGTGAAAGTTGCCCTATAATGTTTACTTGTGTTCTCTACCTGTTTGTATTTATGTGAAACTTTGTATTTAACTGCTGCCCATCTTGAGCAGAACTCCCTGGCAGAATATATTTTGTATCTCTGGAACCTTCCTGGTTAAATACAAAAATAATAAAACTAAATTGATTTCAAATTAAACATGGTAATCATTGTGCCAGCTAAACATCACCATGTTCACATTGTCATTGCAAGAATGCTGCCATGCTCTCATCATTTAGTCCAAAGCACTGCTGGTGCTTTAAGCTAAAGGGCAACTTCCAGGCTGTCAACTCTTACTGTTGTGTAAAATGTGTTGTTTATTGGTCTCTGTGATTGATATTATACTGTGCATACATCATACTTATTTATCAATACTGTGTGGCTGGAGAATGCCATGCTTATTTCCACAAGCGTGCCTGCAGTATTTCAGCCTCTGTCCTTGTCCCATTCTCCCCCCCCCTCTCTGGCATCTGTCCTTCTTGAACACAGGACTCATTCTCTGCAGAGAAAAAAGCACACTTTGTCGTGTCCTACCTCTGCTCTGTCCAGGACTCCGATGAGCGAGCTACTTGCATATGGATTCACTGGCCTTACGTAGCCTGAGGAGCCTTGCACCCGATCGCAATCCCCTCTCCTCCCAGAGACCATGCAAATATCTCTTGACAGAACAATTAGTTTCACACATAAGCCGAGTTTTTGTCAAACCTGTTTGTCACACAAAAGAAAGAGTTCAATAATATCTTCCTTCTTAAAGAGGAAGTATGGGACAGGCCAGTGTGTAGGTTGCTCATGTTCCCCAGTCTTTTTAGTTTTCAAACGAGGAACACAAAGAACTGTCTGTTCAACCAGAAAGCTTAGGCAACATGCTCTTTATTAAGCACTGGAACTAAGCTGGCTCCTCTGAGCTTTTACCAAATGTTCCATGTTCTCCTCTGTAGCATTAGGGAGCAAATAGAGGTCTAAGTGAATTGCTTCAAGATGTTGTGATATCATATTTAGGGGATGAGCATATGAAACAGTGACCTGGCAACTATTGATGAGTCACTGTTAAGGCCTGAAACAAAACCAGGCCTCGACGAGGGTGGAAGTGTTTGGAACGAGCATCAACAAAACTTCCATTTTCACACTAATGCATCAAATGAGCATCGAGCCAAATTTGTTTCACACAGCTGGAATGATAGGCGTACACTTTGTGTTAAAAAACACGATGGCTCTTGGCAGGATGACTCCAGATTCATGAGAGCAGCTCGAATGACGCTGATAACACAAGCCAGATGTTTTAAACTTACTAGAGACCAAAGTTAAATTTGACATCGGACATTTTCCTGATGAGATACTCTGCGAAAATTGTACCATTTCAATCTAATAAGCCAATTTCCACCTCCGCTGCTGCCGCGACTTAAGAGTTTTACCCATAACTGCTGGAGCAATCTAAGAGCCTCTCTGGATGAGTGGCTCTGCTAAATGAATTAGTCTCATGCTGATGAAAAAGTCCTCCCAAATCTACCGAGAAGCTGCCCTACTTTTCAGTCCATTTCTCCCCATCACTCAGTTCTCCAGGGGTTGTTGAGGTAGGAAGGTGAAAGAGAGCAAGGATTGAAGGTTTGAAAGCCCAGTAACTGGGGGAAAGGCCACAACGCAGCAGATGGCAGCAGCAGAGTGCAACAGTTGGATGTACAGTCCTAAACTGAGGTCACAAATTGAAGCAAGGTAAGAGTTTGATGAGACTGTGGTACCATCTAACGTGATTTAACCTTTCTAGGTTGTTCTTGAGCAACACAGTTAGATCCTATCTGTGCTCACCGACTATAAGTATATAGTTTGCCTTTCACACATGCACTACACGGTGGGAGGTTCTCTGCATAGACGGGTTCACAACAATCAAATCTCATTTCCAAGTTGGATGTCGGCATCCTCTAAGGTACCCCTCTGTCATCGTGAGACATTTGTATTATTTTTGTTTTCAGTTTCTAACACCAAGTTGATGAGGTTTCTAACCCCTCGCTCGTGTTGAATTCGCTGGACCTTATTCTGCTGTATTTTCACATGGGTTCACTCAGACGTTATCCGACCGACAGACAAAACAGAGAGGGTCTACAGAAACTCAAACAGATAAGAGATAAGGGGATGGAAGTACAACAAAGAGAGATGGTCCCAAACTAAGCTCAGCGGCACAAATCATCCCAATCTCCACCAACAGGATCTACAGGAGTCCTCTGTGCCCCCGGGGTGCCTCCCTCACACCTAAGCCCCTGCATAAGCTCCCCCCTTCACCACGCTGCCCTACATAGCACACACAGCGTCTGTGCCACAGCATGACCCATTTTAATATGCTCTGACCCCACTCGACAGCATAACATAAAGATCCAACTGCATTAGCCTCAATCTTGACCCGACAAGGGAGAGCCGCTTGTTGTTCTGCTCCGGGAATTCGCACAAATATTTGCTGCTTTTCGGGAGGGGGAGAAAAGTCATGGTGAGTCGCTAGAAACTGCAGATGCTGCTTATCTTGCACTGCAGTGTTCTCCCTCTTGGATCAATGGTCTAGTTAGCGATTCAGTTTTTCATGCAAAAACAGACACTGCACCCCCTCTCCCCCACTGCAGCACCGGAGGAGGCAAGAAACTAGAAGCAATCCAAAATTTAAGCTGTGAACTGTAGTGTAGCAGAAAAGCACAATTTATTTAGGTTCCACTGGTTGTGCAGTGGGTGCATTCTCAACACTGAGCTGCATTAGTCTAATACATTGTGAGTCAGATTAGCAGAACATACAGAATCTGAGCCTGTTTCTTGCTAAGCTCGCTGTTCCTTCCACAAACAAGTCATCTTATTCAAACAGGAAGGCACTGCACCACGTTATGAGGAAGTACTGTTTTCAAGCAGTCACAATCACAAGCTGTAATCTGCTGAAACCATCAGTTCAGGTCATGCAGTGAATCACATACATGCTGCACGTGTTTGCAGCTCTGATCTGAATAAATAGATTTAAATGATCAGGCTGTGGTGTGTTGTTTGGTACATAGGGTGGCACTTTTATCACACTTTCTATATTTTCTTTCTCTCTGTTTGTGCCTCTCTGCACCCCAAGAAAAACACACAGAAAAAAAAAAGAACTGGCACACTCATCGAGATGGAACAAAACCGTCCCTTCAGTGGAGAACAGAACCACAGAGGGGAAGAAGCCTGCAGTGCTTATTGGTATTCCTTCCAGCTGATCCTCATGGATACAGACACTCTCCCACTCAGGACTCACACAGGGAAACCGGAAAAAAACAGAAACGGGATCTTTTGATCGGAGAGCTGACCCAACATCTCCTCCTCCTCCTCTCATCTGCATCCAACAGCTGCCTATGTGGTCTTCATCTGAATAAAAGAGGGGGAGGGAGAGAAAAAAATTGCAGCAGAGTTTGAAGTCTTAAGTTTTCTGAATGACTAATCCCCAGGAGGTCAGCAGAATGAATTGCTTAAAAGCATATTCGCTATTATCTCATAGACAAGCTGCTCCCGGACTAAATCAATAGCCCATTAACACTCTCAGTGTCTGCTTGCCCCCATCAACTGGAAGAGTATTGACTGGGATTCAATTAAGATAAATATGCAGCCATATTCAATGCACTCAGAGTGAGAGAGTGACCAGCCGCGATGACAAAGCAGGGTTGGTAAAGAGTCAAGCAGCTCATTAGCCTTGAAAATAGTGCTTGATAAAAAGAATAGAGCAGGGGGACAATGTTTGCAATTCAATGATTCACAACATAAAGCATATTAAAAAGGTTACTCAGACATGATGACTAATATGTTTGGCCTTTGTCTGGTGGCATGAATGTGCCGCAGCCACCACAGGTGAAGCAGAGGGTTCATGCAAGGACAAGATGTGTCACTGAGATATGGCCAGCACATCTCTGCAGGGCCCCCCTCCACTGAGGGTTAAAGACATTTGCTGGAAATGAGCCACTCAAGCTGAATTGTTGCATCATCTTGGCCTCTAACCCACTATGTCTTCTGCACAATGGCTTTTTGAGAAAAAAAAACTGGAATGTCATTTGCGGCCAACAAAAGAGGGAAAAGCAGCAATAAACCACCCAACAGAGTGAGATATGTCCCTCCATGCTATTGTGTTGATGGTTATACAGTGGCTGCGGAAAGTGATCAGACTCCTTCAATTTTTTGAACACTTAGCTGTGTTGTAGACATTTTCATATGTTTTTGCATGTTTATTAAAAATCTAAAACTGGACTGGATTCCACCTTCAGTGAAATGAATTGATAAGACCTGTGTTATCTGAGTTCCAACAGTTGACTGTGCCACGAAGTACACAACAGAGATAAGATCATGTTGAGGCATAGATCACAGCAAGAGTAAAAACATTTCTAAAGGTTTGAGGCACAATGGCAACAATAATTGTGAACCGGGTAAAGATTAGAACCACCCAGACTTTTTCTGGAGGTGTCCGTCTGACCTAACTGGGTACTGGGCAAGAAGCAACAAAAACCCATTGGTCAATCTCAAGCCAGTTTAAGAAATGAACTCCAGGAAACGTCCACATTGGGTCTGGACCTTCTCCAGAGAATGTCCTACACAGCAGGACTGTGCAGCATGCAGGAGGCAGGACATGATGTACTGTATGAATTCCATTCCGCCATTGGCCCGTATCACCAAAAGCTCTCCAATCTCATCGTCTTTCTAAATTGACATCTTTGTCTCTGTCTTCCACATGTATGACACCTCTTTTTCATATATTCTCTTTGTTTATTTCAGCTATGCATCCGGCATGTGTTACAAAAATCATCAACGCACTCACTCGCTTGCTCCCAGTGAATTCTCCAGACTTTATCTTGCTGTATTCTCACACAAATCTGACATTTTCCGTTTTTTTACCAGGGGCAGCCCCCCTGGTAAAAAACGAAAAATGTCAAGACACTCCGGAGAATGTAAGGAGTAACTGATGGTAACTCAGATATTTGTGTTCTCACATAAAGCCCCTCTGAATAATTTCAGGAGACTATCCAGCGTTCAGTGCAGGTCTGAAAGGAGATTAATTAACGAATGGATGAAGGTTGTAATGACCCAGACTTTTCCTGAAGTTGCCCATCTTTGGTCAGGGAGGCGAACAAGAACCCATCGGTCCCTCTTCAGAGTATCAGAACTTTCAATAATTTCTAAGAGCATGTTTTCACCTTGTCTTTATGGGATATTGAGTAGATTGGAGGGCAAAAACTGTGATTATTTTCCTTTAAGCATAAAACCTTAGACACATTAAAATGTGCAAAAAGAGGTAGAGTCTGAATACTTCCTGTCACAAGCTATTTGTGTATTACTCTTCTCCTTTAGAGGAAATGTTATTGACTCTAATTCATTTGACTAAGTGTTGCTCACAGGCCAGTGGCTCGGAAACAGAGCCCAGAGGACCTGAGAGCTTGCAGGAGATGCGCGATGCTGCTGAAAAACATGTCACCACCACCTCTGAAGAATAAGGTGGCTGCTCAACCGGCCTGAAGGATCATGCATAATCTAGCACTACAAACAAAGACGCAATAGCATGCTGCATGATACTTGGCTGACTTTCTGGTTGCACAAGTATCCCACTTGACAGAGCATTCCTCTCCTCCGAGTCAATGTGACCGAAAGCACCAACTCAGGTTTATCTGTTTGATTGCATCATCAAACCACAAGAAGACATTCAGTCGCAAATAGTTGGACTTTTTGTGTCTGAGCATAGATGCATCTGTTTGTTGTCTAGACTGGTGACGTTCTTTCGGTCAACTTTGTGATTTGGGCTAAATAGATACAAAATTGTGATTTGAATAAGTTTCTACGTGCTGAGGTAAAACAATAACCATAAAACCGAGGTCAAAAACATGTCTGACAGTAATCAGGACATTTTTCTATGTGATCATCATCCACTCTTTGCTGTGGGTTTAGAATGAATGTTTAGAGATGATTAGATTTATATACAGCACTACACCCAGAGCAAATTTGGCATACATTATTATATTGTGTGTATGTTGTTAGACTCAGTGCTGTTATAAATAAAGTTGTGAAACCATAAATGAGTTTTTTTACTATATATTCTAAATGTCAGTGTCACAAAACAGTACCCAGCACCACCTGTCATATAGAGTAGGGTTAAGAAAAGGTCACACATTTAGTTACTGATTGACCACAAAACCATAACACCTGCCCGATTGAATGAAAATACACTAATCCTGCAAAAAACAACACATTAAGGCTTGAGTCTGAATAAACATTAATTATCTTATTTTGTACAGATTAAATGCTCTGGTAGGATTTAGTTTAAAGTGCTGGACTGACGGTGCTTATTACTTCAACCAAGGAGGTTATGTTTTCACCTCTGATATTATAAACACTTGCAATCTGACCACTATAAACTATAGAATAAAATTTGATAGAAAGTTAAATCAACATTAAAAGGATCTATTTGAATTCAGACTATTGTAGTGGAAGGATGTTATCTTTCCTGGCACCTAAAAAGTCACACACAAATATCTGTTGATTTCTTTTAGACCCACAGAATTTAAATGGTTATTCGATTTGTGGACTGACAAAACCGTCGACAAATTTAAAATCAACTGAAAATGAACTAAAAGCGCAACTGAAAATTCATCTGATAATTAACAATGACAATTAACTAGCAATTAACAAAAACACAAAATTAACTCAAAATCAACTGAAAATCATGTGAACATCGTGGGTTTATGTAGGTTGGCAGAAAAAGAATTGGAAGACATTATCCAAGACTTTTCACCATTTGCTGACCTTTCACAGATTGAGAAAATAACAAATTGAAATGAAATCATTGCGAGTTTCAGACTGAATCTCGATCCAGAGAACGATTGTGATCGTCCCATCTGGATATGGAAAAACCCATGACGTTTACAGAGACAGACACCTGAAGGCTTCTCCGGGATGGAGACATTATGTTTCTATGACGAACACATGTTCACATGTTACATCTGAGCAGCAGGGTGACTGGGGCTCTTTGTTAGAGGAGAGATATGCAGCTGCTGCTTTCACATGACGTGGATCTCACACAGACTACAGTGTGTGTGTGTGTGTGTGTGTGTGTGTGTGTGTGTGTGTTTCTCGCTGGTACAGTAGCCACACAACAATGGTGCACAGCACACTCACATGATACTCACCATCGGGCTGCTGAGGTGTTTCTCCACTTCGGATAAACTTCGCACGGACACGTTGGCGCTGGGCATAATAATGATAATCCGGAGTCGGAGCTTCAGCCCGGAGACACACGATCACTTCTTCTTCTTCTTCTTCTTCATCCACCTCAGTTCAGCGGCAGCTCAGCACTCACCGCCCGAGTCCATGTTGAGACCGGACCGGCTCTCCCACTCTCTCTCTTTCTCTCTCTCTTTACACACACACACGGTCTGCCCTCCTCAACGTACTGTGTGAACCTAAGCCCCGCCCACTCCTCCAGCTGCACTAGGAGGGGTTAACTCTTTCAGCGCGCGTGCCTGTCGGTGAGAGATAACACACAGATCACACAGTTCTCAACATGTGCAATGGACACACAGGGATTTTGAGTTTATTTCACTCTCCCTTCTCCATGACAGATGGTTTATTATTGGAGCGAGAATAAATGATGCAGGAGAAACCACATCGACTGAAAATCAACTGAACAATCACCTGAATAATCAACTGAAACTGAACTGAGAAATCACTATGATTATTTGTCTTTATTATCTTATTTAAGACAATATTATACATGTACATCGATTTGTTGATGTATGGGCAGCATTTAGGGCTAATGATGTAATGCAGTCATTTTCCAATATTTGTATAAGGGAGGTTTCAGGGGTTTAAGCAGTTCTAGAGAAAATATACCAGTTTCCTTCTCACCACAGTCATTTCTTGTCTGAGAATGTGGGGAAATCTAAAACTAAAGCACATTACATTTTCATAATTCAAAAGCGAGCCACGCAAACTGTAAATTATAAAAAATAAATATGGTTCCAAGAGAAAAAAATCGGGCTTTCTGGTAGATTTCAAAACAGTATTAAACATGTATAAAATTCTAATGGACTCTTTCCTTAATTCCAAAGTGAATAGCAAGTAAGTAAAGCAGTTCCCCTGGAGATGATTGTGTGTAATTGAAAAACAAACTGTGAGGACTCATAAAACATAAGCAAAATTATTATATTTCAGTAAAAGTCAAATGAAATGGAGAGGAGACAATGAGTATCACACTCACAAGTAACGTATTGAGCATATATTGAAATGTGTAGACTTAATGGCACAATCCATTCATCCATCCATCTATTACGTACACCACATTATCTTCTGAGGGTCTCAAGGTAAGCTGGAGCCAATCCCAGCTGACATTGGGCCAGAGGTGGGGCACACCCTTTACCTGTCTAATCTTCATGACAAATATGTTGCATATTCTCTCTACGTCATTTCTCTCGATTCAACACAACCTGCAGAGGCAGATGACTGAAGAAAAATAAAAATGAATTGGAAACAGTTGGTCTAATAAGCTGCAGCTCAAGACGACATCTTCTCAGACTGTAGAAAATCTTGTGATTGTAAGATTAAAGTTGAAGATAATGTATAAGATTCTTTTTGTTTTTCATTAAACCAGTTCTGCTGGTTCTACTTTGCAAAACCTGCCTCACTTCCCCTCTAACACCCCCCAAAAACCCCAAGCAGCCATGGGAACAGTCCAACTGGCCCTTTCTCTCACATTCATTCAGCTTGGAATGAGCTAATCCACCTCAGCACACATACAAAGGGCCCATGTTGCATCACAAATCCCTCAAACTTCACAGAAACAGACAAACACTGTTTGTTTGTGCAATTGTAAACTGTTGGGTGGTTTGCAAAGAGATGTCGAGCATGTCCTCTATTGTTTGCACAGAACTTACAGTAAGTGAGCGAGTGCACCATGCGTTGACATGCATTAACCTCTGTGGTGCAGAGAGGACGGGTCAGGCCACGCAGCGACGTGATAGGGTCGTGGAGAATAGAAATAGAAAGCAGCCGCTGCATGCATTGGACAATGGGCGTCTATAAACAGCAGCAGAGCGACATCATTCATGCGATCAAGTTTTAATGTTGCCATAACGCAGCACACGTTCACTGGGTAACTACAGCAAAAGAAAGCTTACAGGAACAGTCCCCTGGTCGCCCACATCCGCAGACTGCTAATGAAAAATGAATTGGCTAATAACTAACACTGAAAGTCTAGTCCCTCGCACACCCACCTTCCAGCTTCACGCCACTTGACACAACAATAAGTCAGTGGGGTAGGATACAGATTTTGCATTATTAATTCATAGGCAACATGTAAACAGGCCACTGCGTTTACAGAGGATGTTTCCAAAGTGTTCGGAACTTGAGTTTTCTTTCTAAGTTTAATGAATTAAACTAAGAGCCATGACAAATCACTAACAAAGTCTGATTGGAGTAAAACAGAGCTGCTCCACCTTCCACTTATCCAGATCATTTAGTGAAACAGCTTCTTGGAGGAGTTCCAACATGAGCTGATAAACCCCTCCCCTGGATTACTGCACTTGTAGCGGTAGAAGACATGTTTACAAGACTCCATGGTTCCCCTACTATCAAACAAATGTAACTTTGTTCAGTTTCAGTGCTGCAGTGTTACTTGAACCCGGTCAACAAACACTACTCACGCTGAAGGGGACTTTGACAAAGGTCACAAGTTGATTATCTGGGGGCTTTTTTGTTCAAACTAAAGAATGTTTATCCCATTTACTACTATGAATACTCCACTTATGCTCCTCTCAATGATTAACGAACTGATTACCTGGCTCAGTGTTTATTTTAAGTCTGTGTCATTTTTACTGTTACTGTATTCTTAGGATTTTTGCTGCGATGGCACAAATAAACACTGCAGTGCATTATTATCATCAAGAGTCCCAGCAAAACAAGTTCACCACAAAACAGGCAGCACAGATAATACTAACCCTAACCCTAACCCTCCACATCCATACATAAGTCTAATATAATGCAGTGTTAAACCTCCCAATGTTTACTAACATGGCCGCAACACATCATATTTTACGCTGCCCGTTTTGTAGCTCACAGCTGATATCCAAAACCCTAACACTGACGGTGATGCAGCAGAATCATGATTGAAAGATGTCTTTATTGTCAAATGACTTGACCAACATTGAATCCACATCATTACCAAGTGCTGCTCTTTATAGCCTTCTTGGTGCATTCTATATACAAATCTATATACACAATTTCTTCAGATCCAAGTGAATCATCTGCGTTAAACAGTCAACATGATGCTGCCCTATCCTTTGGATTGGCCAACAAATAAGAAATAAAAGGTTATACCCTTCAGCAATAACAACATCTCACACAGCGGTTCACATGATACGTTTTCTTTCCTCATAATTATTAGAAGATAAAAAAATGCATGGCCATGTAGGAAAGCAGTGAAAAACAAACTACTCAGATTCCTTCAAAGTACAAACGAGATCTGCAGAAAAAGGAAAGGCCTGGAGAGAATGAAGCATAAAATTCTATGTACAATAAAAAGCACAATCTACTATGCAGGTTTAAAGCGTTCATTCCTGAATGGGCAGATATCAGGGGGCTTGCTTGCCATCGGAGTTGATTTGATTTGACCTCTTTGTGAGTCGCGCTCCACTGAGAAGTCAGATGCAGGAGGCAGGTAAAGTGGAAACAGAATTCACACAGGACGCTGTGTCATAAATACAGTATGTTATGATCACTCAGTAAGCAGTCTGCAAAGCACTCTGATTGGTTGGCTGCTGAGTTTTCACAGTCCGATGTTGCAGTCTGGTGTCAGACCCCAGACGCCGCCTGGCTGTTATAATCAGTGGACTCCATTTTAAGGATGTATGGGATGATGCTGTCGATCTGCACGTTGCCGATGAGGCCGGCGAAGAACAGCTCCTCGGTGACAGCTGCACTTATCAGCCTGAGGGCAGGAAGACGCAGCAGCAGCTTGGATAACCTGGGAGTTAATGACGGGGAAAGGAGAGATAAATGTTGACATAAGTCAAACTCATCATATGTTCAACACAAAGTAACTCCGTATTCGTACACCGCTTCATTTACAGCAGTCAGCTGGCATCATGTAGATAAGTTTTAGCTGTGAAACCTGAACTGATGTCCTTATAATAAACATTTAATCAACATAATACAAAAATGAATAATTCATATCATATCTTCTTGAATAATAAGCAAGGGCAGAGAACATAAAGTCGTTTGTTAAGAAGTTTAAGAACACGAGGAATAAAAGAGAGGTCATGTCTCTTTGAACTGCTCATGGGCACTACAGTTTGTGCTGCCTGTGACACCGGAGTGAGCAGTGTTGCAGCTACAGGCAGGAACCAGTGTAAAAGGAGATGAACTGTCCTTGAGTATGTTAGAGAGGGTACACATCTCTACGCCTATCCAGCTCCTCAAAGAGGCCTTTTCTAAGAGTAGATATAAACAAGACTAACCGATAGGAGTCTTCTGGGTAGGTCCTGGTCACATAGTCCTGCAGCTCCATGTAAGCCTTCTCCTGGAACATCTCGATCTGTGGGATGTTATCTATGCCTGGGTGATCTAGTACAGAAGCAGACACATACAGACATGAGTCTATGGGTATGTCCCAATATCGTCTTCTGTAATACTTTGAGAATTTTGTCCTAATGCAAAGAAAAAAAAAAAATACATATATGCCATTTTCAGTTTTTAAACTACTCTACACACCAGGACTAAAGAGAACGATGGCTTTGAGGTAGGCGTATTCATACGCGTCTGGGGACAGCTTGGACATGCTGTTACAGAACTCCTGCATCCTCCAGATGTGCTCCATTACTAGTTTTATTCGCTCTGGGGACAGCTTCTCTGTTGGAGACAAAACAAAACAGAGGAAACACAAGAATGTAAGGGGCCAAGCATCAGTACAGTTTTGAAATTCAATACAAACTGTGCCACAATCAAATGAAAATTACAGATTTAACACGGTTTACGCTTTTGAAATTATGTTCTCAGTGGAAGAATCTCGCAGGCAGACAACAGCAGAGCCCTCCTACCTTCCTGTAAGCTGGTCTGCAGATGGTTGATAATGGCACTTAAGATGGTACCAACATTCATAATGTTGGAACACTGCGCCAGACCCAGGGCAAACAGTTCATTCCAGCAGTCCTTCATCAAGTTAATGTCGTTGTCTTGACCACTGCAAAATAAAATGGGACTAATTTGAATGGCATTTCACAATTGACATGTAATAATTATAGTTATTATTTTTTAAATGGTTTTTAAGTGCATTTCTGAAAAAAAACAATAATCACAGGTGAGAAAGGCTTACCCGAGGGTTTGAAAGGCAGGTATGGAGCGTGCCCAGTGCATAGAGAGAAAGAGTAAGCGGGAAGCCGACTCACAGATGTAGTTGACATTGAGGTACTCTGGCACAGGCAAAGGCATCATGAGCTGTAGGAACCAATCCAAATGCAGAGGGAGAAGACACGACTTTAGTGTTAATCAGAAAAGTGTGTAACTCAGTGAAATTCTTTCTTTTGGTCTCGGAGATGTACTTTTACCTTGAATGGGATATGGCTGTCAGAGAGGAGAGGTCCCTCCAACTCCACTACTGGGCCCGACTGGTCTCCTGACATCAGCTGCATCGTAGCCTCCAAGGAGTCTGCTGCTGAGCCGTCACCGGGGTGCAGGACTTTAGCCAGGGTGTCAAAAGCTCTAATGATACACAAAACAAGAAAACAAAATGCTCACAACAAAAGATCCTTGTTTTGATTTACTCATATAATATATTGCAGCTGATTAAGAAACAAGAATTAAAGAACACAACTCAAAGCACTGCAGTGCACCCCACAGTCCAAGATGTATATTTTTTTACCGACTGTGGTGTAATCTAATTAAGTCCTTAAAAGCTGAGGCAGAGACCACATGGCCCTACAGGAAATTATATTAAAGCTTGGTGACACACAGGAGAAAAACAGCAAACAGCCGCTGGGTTTCTTTCCAGTGCTCCTGTAGATCTTCACACGCAGCATCAACTTCTTCAGAAACCACTGGTCAGTGTCAAAGCCTCTTGATGCATTATGACGTGCATCATAATCCCTTACCGAGTGATATCACTTGCAGTTTGCTCGTCTCCTTGGATGTCTGTCATCGAGCTGTCGCCATTGCTGAGCGTTTCAACTCCCATCATATCGTTGCCGCTGTCACTCGCCTCCCTGTTCTTGTTGAGCTGGGCGAGGGACGTCACTACGTTTGCTAGCGTACCAAGGTCACTTTGAGATGGGTCATCCTGCGGAGGGCAGTGGAGTTATACGACATGCTTCAGAAATAAAAATGTGTATTTGTTTGTGCTACCCTGCTTCATGTTAGCAAAATTACTGAAATGTCTGAAAAGGATAAAACTGGTCCACAACTCACTGATGTTAAGACACATTCACAACGAATGAAGAAGCAACTGATCATCAATATGATATAAAACTCCAAGATTTGGCTTTCATATTTAAAGGTCCAGTATGTAGAATTTAGTGACATCTAGTGGTGAAGTTGCATGTTGCAGCTGAATACCCCTCACCTCCCCCTCCCCTTCCAAACATTAAAGAGAACCTGTGGTAGCTTCAGTGGTCATAAAAACTCGAAAAGGTTTAGTTTGTCCAGTTTAGGCTTCTGTAAAAAAACATGGTGGCCTCCGTAGAGAGGACCCGCTCCCGATGTAAATATAAATTATTTAAATATAAAAGGACAGATTCTAGGGTAAAGAAAACAACAATTTGTTCATTTAGATGAAACACACTAGTGAAAACATCACTAGGATTATTTTAGATTCAGTTTCTAACAATAGATCCTTTCACCTACATTTCATACACTGAACCTTTAAAGTAAGAATAACATGAGAGTTAAATGTGCTGTAATGTTATTGCATTAGTTACCTTGTCAGGAGATGCTTGGATCAAGATGGTATTTTCCAGCTTGGGGAAAGGTTGTTGGATGTTGAGCAACATGCTTGACTCAAGCAAACTTGTGGACCTGCAGTTGGAGATTTGATAAGTCACATATCACTTTGAATTATACAATACAGAACAACGCAGTATATTTACCACTGGATGTTCTTAAACTTGTTACGGTCAGAAATATACAGCATCACACGGAGAAGCGTTTCTAAGTTTCTCCATCATGTTTGTAAATAGAGAAAACAAAATGCCAAACAATGTGATGCAGTTCAGTAATGTCAATTATTAAAAATGTAACATTTAATGGCAGAGCTATGTCTTGTGTTAAATTAGTGCAGGTGTATTCTATGAGCTGCTAAGTTATATTTTGTTATGGCTGTTAAATAGTTTTAGAACAATCAAATTTGTACAATTTTTATTGAAATTTCCGCAGTGAGTCCAGTGAACAACCTAAAAATAATTAAAGAAAGAGGTCAAGGATAACTGGAAAATCTTAATCTTAATAGATCTTATTTAATAGAAAAAGGACAGAAATTAAGAAATACGCTGACTTATAGTTTTCATGCAGCAATGGGAGGAAATGTGTTTATGCAACCAACTTCTTCAGGTCCCAATTTTTGTGTTGGTTACTTGCGATCTCTCTATACAAAAGACAATATTGGGATAAGTTGTGTTACTACACGCTCTGATGCATTATTATTTACTGTAAATAAATGTTGGTGTTACACTAAGAAAATCAATTTGACTAATGTATGTAGGAAGCCTTACTGTATATTATTGTCATAATTTAGCAGAAAAAGCCCAATTAAGAGAAACTGGTTGGCCTGAGGCTCATCCTACAGCGAGATATTGATCGACAACATTAGAAGATAAACGAGACGGACGATTCACATGATATAAGGGGAGGACAGTCTCCAGCAATAACACAAAGGAGAACATCACCAGTGTGTTCAGCTACTGAAAGAATAAAAGATACATTTATTAAATTCAGGATTCAGGATTCCATGATTCTGTTTTTCTTTAATATTTGTTTGTTCTATGCTCAGATTTTCAGAGTACGCTGAGAAATTACCCTATGTTGATTAAAGTAAGAACTGTAAAAAAAATTTGAGGTGTTTTACCACTTGACCAGAAATGTACCTAGCAGTTTCCTTGTCAGATACAAAAGTGGGTGTGGCAGCCAGAGGGCTGCACAGGTTCTTGCGGATGTAGATCTTCTCAGTGGAGGCAGCACAGTTGACAGATTTCTCTCTGGTGGTCACTTCCACAGGCTTTCTCTCACACTGCACAGCTAAAACACAAAACAAAGACATCAGATCTTAAGTATGCGAGTCCTACAGAACATATCCACAACTACATATTCAATATTATAGTCTCTTACAATCTTGTTTCATGCCCAGAGATATGCAGCGCTGCAGTCGACAGTACTGGCATCGATTTCGGTGAAGCTTGTTGATTGCACACTCTCCGGAGCCCCTGCACGTGTATATCAGGTTTTTCCTAATACTGCGTTTGAAAAAGCCCTTACAGCCCTCACAGCTGACAGCTCCGTAATGGCGCCCTGACAGAGGAAACACATCGGTGAACCTTAACTCATGTGTTACTGAAAATGAATAGTGAATAGTTATTAGCAAAAGGCAAACTCTCCTACCTGAGGCCCTGTCTCCACAGACGACACAGTACTCCACAACTGGCTTCACCATAGACTGGTCTGAACCTTCTGTCACAAACTGAAAAAAACAACCCGAGACAAAGGAATAGTTAATACAGCAAACATAAGATTCAGTTTAGACTGACTAAACAGAATTAAGCTTGAGTCATAAGACCTTGTTTATTGTAACCAATTGAAGGAACTCGCTAATATCCCCTGGCAATACCTGAATCTGTTGCCCAGCCAGTTCAGGGGAGGTAAACAGCAGCTGGTTAACCCCAGAGCTGTCTTGAGCGGCCAGGATGACCTTGTTGGGTGAACCGTCCTGCTTTGTCAGAATCACCTTCCCGCCAGGGGAATAATCAGCATTTGCCAGAATATACTGATGCTTTCCAGGGGAAGATGGCTCAAGTGCTGTGACAATCTGGATCTTCTGGCCAGTTTGCTGATCTGTTACAATCTATTTGGAATAAAAAAACAACACATCAAAACATGAGAGAGTGCTGGCTGTAGATACAGTGGGTGGCTTTCTCCTTCCATTACTGAGTGAAGGGCAAGTGTGCAGGAAGTGGATCCTCCAAATACAGTTAGGGGTATGGAGAAGGTTATGTGTGGTTTGGACTCTCCTTTGCCACTAACACATGACTGCTGCAAATGACAGTGGGCATTGTTTTAAGGGGCATGGTTTAACTTGATTCCCCAGACACATGTGAGTAAGGGGCAGAAGAGAGACAGGTTGACAACTTGTTAAGTTAAATAAAAGCTTTCCAACAAGTGCTATATAACCAAAGACCCCAAAAACAAACCAAAGGCCCTGTTGTGACTTGGTATTAACATCCGTTCTGAGAGACACAAGTGGACAATACCTAAGTTTGGAATGCGTCTCCTGTGACCACATATCATTGGATCTCACTTCCCTGCTCTGTATGCAAATGACCAATGACCAAATTAATTAATAAAAAAAAAAAGTCCCCCCCCCCAGTCTGATTTAACAGATGTTACCCAGACACGGTTGTCGGCTCTTATCACCACAAACTCTCTAGACATCTTCGTCTGTGTCTTCTACACTTGTGACACAATTTTTTTTTTTTGCGTCTGGTAGAATCAGTCATCAAACCCCCTCCAACTCGCTCGCGGTGAATCAAGTGGGGGATCCCCTGCTGTGTTCTTACATCGAGTGTCTAATTTTGACATTTGTGTTCACACATGCAGCTACTACGGAGAAAATATGGAGGATCTGCGGAGTCCAGTGCATGTCTGAAAGGAGCTTATGACTGTCTGTGTGTCATCATGAGTGAGCAAGAAAAGACAAAAGAGAGGGTCAGGAGGGTCTGACTGACTCTAGTGCAGCTCTGCTGTAAAGAAAGATTTTACCAATTTAAGAAAAATAGAAATCATTATGTGTTGATCAATGTTGATATTGTGGCCACAAGATAATCAACATATGGACACTGAGACGAGTAAAACTACTTTCTATTCATTGTGAAACTATAGTGGGTCAGAGGACATCAGCTGAGACGGTGGACGAACAGAATTGCGTTCACATTGCGAAAAGAACGTAGCCACAGGTGTACAAGACCACCTCCCAATGTGGTTCCAGTGATTGGATCTCAGGATGCTTTCAGGATGCATTTGTGTGCGTTCAGACATGTACCTAACCCATGGCCATTGTGATCAGATCAGTCAGGATGGATGTTATTACCACATCAGTCCGGGATCAAAGACCCCAAAACCTGAGAGTCAGGCAAAATCACCAACGTTATTGTTAAAGCAGCCAATTTGGCAACAGCAGTGATTTGAGCTCTGCTGCCATTACAGCTGCACCCTCTGACAAGAATAGGTAGTATAAGAGTAAATAAACAAACATTCTATTAGCTCTCAGATCATTAATAAACTAACCTATACAGAACAACCAAACAGAGAGCCAAAGCCCCCCCCCCCGCTCAAATAGCAGTCAACCTCTGGGAAAGACTGAAATATGTTCATTCAAACATAACAGGCTGTCACATCACCTGGATTCTGTGTCCTAAAGCCATGTTGTTGTCTGCTGATACGAGCTGAATCCTTTGTGTTTGTCCATCCATTCTGATACTGTGCACACCTTCTGACTCTGCTCGTCACATCAGAGCCCCATCAGACACACACACCTGTAGAGAGAGAGCATAAGCTTTACTTCATGCCTTATCCGAGTTAAAGTGTCAGGAAATACCTCTAAGGATATGGGTCCTTTATTCACTCGTCTTCTTTCCGACAACAGTGTACGGCTAATTAACAGGCCACCGATATGCGGGTGACTTTTGAAGGGACAGAGCTTTTACCTACAACAACTAGGCAGGGTGGTTGTTGTGCTCATATTCTCTGAAGTGCAGTGTGCGTCAATGTGGGATAAACAATAAAAATGAAGGTAACGCAGGAACATATCACCCGGGCCAGAAAAAAAATCGGCATCTTAAATCCATGTTCACAGCGATCACAGTCAAAATTTGCTTCAGCATATCCGTTTAGAAGCAACAGATTAAAGAACAAACATCTGATTCTTCAGACTGCGAGTCACGGTAGTTTGTGGCCCGTGCTAACACAATCTAGCCGGCGCTAGCTAGAACTGGACAATCGGTGGCCCTGTTTTTTAAAAAAAAATACAGCTAAATGTGACTGTGTCGCGACTCGAAATGAGCGGTGAAGCCGCAGCGGCGACACACACACGCTCGTGGCAGTTCGCTGTTCAAAATCGATACGGAAGATAAAGGTATTTCTTTTCCTGTGGGTGAAAGGTCAACATTGAAGGGTTAAAGAATGCTAGGGTTCAGGGCCCGTGACGCCGAGTCGCAGAGGCAACGGCGGGACTTCGGTTTCGACAACTAGGCTAAAGTCACATTATTTTTTCCACCGGATCTCCACATCAGCTCTCCACTCGGCAAGAAAGTGGATTCAACACCACGATGTGCGGCTGTTGCGTTCGCGTTTCAAGGGGTTTAGTTTAGTTTGCGGAACCTGGTTAGCAAAGTTAGCACAGGAGCTAACACCAGGCGACGCTGGCTCCGTTAGCTGACGCGGCTAGTCTTGTTAGCTACCTAGCTGGTCCGCTAACCGTTCGTGTGACCGCATTACCGCCAACAGCTACACGTGAGTGTTTTCTATCTATGCAGCTACGCGGTCGCTCTCAGATATCAACATTATTTCATACCTGCCTTATTGTATCCCTACACGCCCGGCATCGGGGGACAATGCTAACGAGCTAGGTTAGCTTCTGCTAGGTGGTGGCTAATGGCAGCTTCCCTGCTGAAGACCCGCTGAACACTCCCTCCCTTCCTGTGCTGCCGGACCCTCGGGTCTCTGTCACCAGCCCCTCATGCCTCCACAGGAGCAAACGGGTCTTACCTGTCGAGGAGCTTTTTGTCAGGATAACGTATCGCTTTCAATAAATTAATATTTTATCTGTTTGCTGCAGTTAGTGGGAGGGTCAGAGTTCGTGACCTTTTTTTCTCCATTAATAAACGAGTGTGGCGCATGCGCGGTGAGGCGCCCTGCTCCCGGTGCTGATGCTGTAAACCTGTCAAAGTGAAACTGCCATTGTGGGAATCTCCATCACATAGCATACATTACTATATGATATTATTTGATATACTTCCACATGTATACCTCATTGTGATTTCACACCCATTTATATATATATGTTTCACTTTTTAACTGCAATATTAATTTGTCTGTGAAATTCAATTGCTTATGTGCAATCCATTCCACTGTACATATTCTGTTTACACTATATATGTATATTGTTTTTTTATTACATTTATATATTTTTTATACTTAAGTAGTGCATGCGACATATTACTGAACTGATGTCTTTTTTTGACTGCCCTCTTGCTGCTGTTATGTTGCAAACTTCCCCACTGTGGGACTAATAAAGGATTATCCTATCTTATCTAATCTTATTGTTATATTATCTAATATTCTTGTATACCTTTCTTTATTCATACTATGTGGTATACGATTGTGAATTTATACCTATATATTTAGTTTACTATAGTTTGGTTACTATGGTATGGTAATTAATACTATATATCAATTCAATAGCATTTTTATACTCGTATTGTCTTATCTGCATATATATGAATTTTTATATCTCTTTATACTATTTTACATGCCCCCCCCCTTTGCATGCTCGAGCAATCATCCTGTGCCGCTGCACTTTACTGTAGTTCATCTCTATACAAACAGTATGGTGTATATTATGTAGATATTCTGTGTTTTTTTATAAAATTTTTATTCTATTGCTTTTAATTCTCTTGTCTACCTTATTCTGACTTGTCTGCTGCTGTAGCAAGTGAATTTCCTCGGTGTGGGATATGTCTTATCTTGTATTAATAATCAAGTCATGCTGGTGCGTGAAGTCCACCTGATGCCTTATAAGCAGTTTAATCTAACCAAAAACCTAATGCTGCGTCAATGTTGTGCTCATGTAGAAGAGTGTTTTTTACCAAGAAGTGATTTAAACTTACTTGGTGTAACAAGGAGGGCCTGTAACACTTGTAATAAAAACTGGAAACATCCAATAGGTCCCATCACTTGAACTCATGCTGGGTAAAATTAATAATAGGGGAAATGTAGCTTAGACATGGGAACACTTCTGGCTTCATGTCAAGCTGAGCCTAAAATTAAATTTGTATAGTTAATTATTGGCTATACATCCCAAGTGTTCAGTTTATTTTATCTTACCTTCATGTTAATGGGGGGTTGTCATCTGCTATACCTGCACTGTGTCTGCTCTGTGGTATGTTGCAATATCCTGATGTATAAAAAATGTAATTACAAAAAAGAGAGGAGAGGGCAATATCACTGGATGCTGTATAGTTCCTCTTTCTGATAAGACATTTAAAAAATAGTTTATGGGCTTTATTCTTTATTCATGAAATTATTTACCAATGCTTTAAGCCTTTAGCACAAAAACACAATGTGGCATCTTTTGGGTACATTAATGTTTATGTTAATGTTCAGTTAAGAATGCCCAATCAACCTGATGCTCTTCAGTTGCTTTTCAAGACTCCACAAACTTAAAAAATGATCGTCTTTCTGCAACAGTAACAAGGGTTCACACTGACATGGTTGTAACGTCAAAGTATTTCAGTACATCATTAGTAAAGTAAAAATATAATCAAAACAAAAAGCAATTCGGCTACAGCCAAACAAGTACTAATACAATTTAAAACACGACTTTTCCGCTGTTTTAATGTGGAGGCATTGTTTCTGTTAGTTCTACTGAAAATAACAAAAACACAGTAAAAACAAAATTCATGGAACTTTAATAACATTTCATTTACAATTATCTATATTTACAGATTATAAATGTTCAGGGATATAATCTATGTACAACCATTTAAGTGACTTTAGTGCAGAACACTTTGCAGTATATTTATGTCAAAGTACAGTTAATGAATGTCCAAACAGTGAATATTTATTCCCAGATAAACTAGTGAGACTTGTGAAAATGAAACTTTCTTATACAAGTATTAAGAGTTGTGTCTTGAGTGCTGTACATCTACATTTATAAGTGTGAAATTAAGTACTTGTCCCTTAATAGCAGAAAACATTTGCAAGATTTGTTTTGACCTCTGATCTCTGACTATTAATAGGCAAATGTGGATACAAATTAATTTACACTATTTATAAAAAATCTACAGACAATGGGCTTTAACTGACAAATCAGTGCTATGTAGATCCAAACAGGCAACTAGACAATTAAATTAAAATGTGACTAAATCAAAATGTAACATTTAAACACAGCTAAAATAATATCTGGTGGAAAACATTTACAATAACATAAAAAAATGTATGTGCGTACATTTCACCACCACAAGAGTGCTCTAAAAACAATGGAAATGGCAACTACAGTAAATCTTAACTGAAAAAGGTTTTAAATAATGTGTTTACTTCATTTTAATGCAACTAATATTGTGCCTCCAGCAGCTTTTTGTAGAACTGAGGTAAAAAGTTTGTTGATGAACTGAAGGTGTTAAAGTACAGTGGATTCTTTGAATGAGTCGATCCATCTATAAAAAGAAAATAGAAATATAATTATTGTACAATTATCAAAGTGAACTTGATTTTCAATTCTGCTATATGTACAGGACTGAAATGACGGTTCTCTCTAATCCCCAGTGTAAACATGAGCAGACGTAGAAACACTCAACATACAAGTACTGCACTTAACATACAAGGAACATGCTCAACATGCAAGTAACACACACTCAACATACAAGTAACACACACAACATACAAGTAACACACTCAACATACAAGTAACATGCATAACATACAAGTAACACACTCAACATACAAGTAACAAACTCAACATACAAGTAGCACACTCAACATACAAGTAGCACACTCAACATACAAGTAACATACAAGTAGCACACTCAACATAAACGTAACATACTACATGTTGTGTAGGTACACAACATAGTACGCAGCCAAAAGGCATGAAGTAGAAAAGATATGAGTAGTGCAATCTAGTAGCATCTCTCTTGATACTGTACCTTTGAGCTGTTTGTGTGTCATCAGCTTTAAAAATGTGGTGCAGCGTGTTTTTGTGGTAGAGCTTAAACTGTAACTTCTGAGATGAATCTACTTTCAGCATGAATCCTAACAGGGGCTGACTCTCTAAGGCTGCGACATCCTGCATGAAGACACAATGACACACACGTTAGAGGGAAATGAAATCAACTCCTAGTCCAGTGGTCACCAACCTTTTCAAGCCCAAGGTCACTTTGTAATTCCAAACATAGGCAGAGATCAACCACCCTTATACAGTATCTTCCAAAAATCCCACTTAGGAGGGTCATATTTATAATGCCTGCAATTTCCGTTGAAGGCTCAATGTAGGAGCATAAATATACACAAAGAAAGGCAGTTATGCAAGTTTATCTGTTCAATGCACAATATTCATATTAATATCTATTCATATTTACAGCATGTGTTCAATGCACAGTAGTTTACAGTATGAAGCCGTGCATCTTCCGCTCCTGCAAATATTTAAAAATAAAAAATAAAAAAATTCAGATTTTTTCTGAAACACATACAGCAAGTATTGCAACCATTTATGTTTGTGACATAAATTCAACCGATAAACATTAAAACTCAGGTGAAAGATAATTTTCTATGTTTATTCTGCTGTGAACCACAAGGTTTATCTGTCTATGTCACAAATGTATGTATTTCCAACACTTCCCGAACCCGTTTCAAAGTGAAAGCACTCTAGCTTTTCACTTTCTGAATCCATTCATTTGTTTTAAAGGGGCTTTGATTGTTATCGACAGACCGGAAGATGCCCGTCTTCATACCTTAAGAGTCCTGACATTTAGTTTAGTACATAATCTGACGTGTATTCAAGGAAATGCAGTAGATAAACAAGCAGCTCCAATGCCAGGAGTGG
This sequence comes from Hippoglossus stenolepis, assembly GCF_022539355.2. NCBI lineage: Eukaryota > Metazoa > Chordata > Actinopteri > Pleuronectiformes > Pleuronectidae > Hippoglossus > Hippoglossus stenolepis. The sequence goes on along the minus strand of NC_061487.1, from coordinate 11,733,555 downwards.
ACACACTGCCAATATGAACAACAGACAGACGCCACACACAGCTGTTCTGCGGAGCAACCGCAGCCAGTGAGTCCAGAGCATTACGGGGATCAACAGTGAAGACTGTCGACATCGACCAGTTGATCGCAATCGACGGGTTGGTGACCACTGTACTAGTCCAACTATAACATGCTACAGATTGTCACTGAGATGAGTGGGAGACTTTACCTCACTTGCAGCGTACGTGTACAAGACTTTGTCTTTAATGACAAACCACAGCCTCTTCCCCTGCTTCTTATTGCCCTTTGACCTCTGGAGATAGCCGCTCATGGAGGAGTTGTCTGTGTTTGCTGACACCTGAAACAAGAAGAAACTAGAATTACCACCCAATGTAGTTTAAGTCTACAAACATTTCTTTTTCCAGACTCATGATTTCAATGTGACCTTTGACCACTGAAATCGAATCATATCTGTGAGTGTAAGTGAACATTTGTGCCAAATTTAAAAGGATTCTCTCAAGCGTCCCCATTCTTTTTGCGTTCAAAAGAACGGGACGGACAGACGGACGGACAACTCAAAAACATTATTCCTTCAGCCACTAGTTGTCACCAGCACTGAGGCATAAAGATCCATCAGATGAGACTGCAGGTCATTTGTATACAACTATGTCAGCCACCTCTTTGAGTGCAGCCGGTTTCTTCTTCTGCTTTCTGGAAAAAGCAAAGGTGTTTCTGCCTCCAGGGGACAAAGCTGCTGAAATGGAGCCTTCACCTGATGAGCAGACAATAAAACACATTCACAGTGAAGTTTCAGCCTGAGACAACATGAAAACATATGGATGACAGTGTCATTGTGAATAAAGCTTGAAAACAGCTCCTCTTACTTTTCTGCTGCTGAAGAACAATGAAGCACTGGTCACACACCCGTGCTAACTGGTTCTTTAGGTATTCAAGGCAGTGTTTGTTGGAGGAACAGGACTGGCACACCACCTGATTGGATGATAAAGTATAACATACAAACTTTTCTCTTGTTTTACAACAGCAATTAAAGTGGGTTTTGTGATCAACGATTCCCTTATGAAACTACATTTGAATTCACTAGATCCATGTTATTATTTGGATCTGCACCAACTCGCACATAAATATCAGTCTCCTAAACATGTCTGATTATTTTCATCATGAATTGTTCTCTGAGAAATGCCCTATTTTACAATATTAAAGAAAGATTCCTGGATCCGTCCCCTGCTCGGGATCCACACCAAAATTAAATCACTTCCTCCCTCACCCATTCCACATCCTTCCACCTAGTTTCATGCTAATCTGTCCTATAATTTGTGTGTAATCTTGCTAACTAAGAAACATACAAACACACAAACAAACAAACTGAAAGGGGTGAATACATAACCTCCTTGGTGGAGGTAATAATTAACATTTTGAGAAATTTGCACAATTTGCCTCGCCACAGGAGGCGAATGTTTTATTCATCCTCACTCGCACAGATTGGATGGTGAACGGGTGGTGAAGGTTCGCCACTGACACATTTGCGTATGCGTGATCGAGACCTGTGGAGTCCCACTGTGAGATTTCCAGGTTTAGTTTAGTGTTATTTCGTGAGATTTACAGGCAACTTTTTGTCAACTCACCTTTCCACATGCTCGGCAGTGGTGTCTCCGCCATGTCAGGGAGAACTCACAGGTGCAGATCATACACATGGTGGTCCGTGGGTCAGGGATCCATATCGGGGCTTTGGATCCCAAAGGAGCACCATCACCACCGTCCGTCAGTTCTACCTGTGAATAGGTAAAAGAAACAACGTACTCACTTACTGCTCATATACACCACGTTTTTGGATTTTATCACCTTATCATCTACACTACTGTTCAAAAGTTTGGGGTCACCCAGACAATTTTGTGTTTTCCATGAAAACTCACACTTTTATTTATCAAATGAGTTGCAAAATGAATAGAAAATATAGTCAAGACATTGACAAGGTTAGAAATAATGATTTTTATTTGAAATATTAATTTTGTTCTTCAAACTTTGCTTTCGTCAAAGAATGCTCCATTTGCAGCAATTACAGCATTGCAGACCTTTGGCATTCTAGCTGTTAATTTGTTGAGGTAATCTGTAGAAATTTCACCCCACACTTCCTGAAGCACCTCCCACAAGTTGGATTGGCTTGATGGGCACTTCTTGCATACCATACAGTCAAGCTGCTCCCACAACAGCTCAATGGGGTTGAGATCTGGTGACTGCGCTGGCCACTCCATTACAGACAGCATACCAGCTGCCTGCTTCTTCCCTAAATAGTTCTTGCATAATTTGGAGGTGTGCTTTGGGTCATTGTCCTGTTGTAGGAGGAAATTGGCTCCAATCAAGCGCTGTCCACAGGCATGGCGTTGCAAAATGGAGTGATAGCCTTCCTTATTTAAAATCCCTTTTACCTTGTACAAATCTCCCACTTTACCAGCACCAAAGCAGCCCCAGACCATCACATTACCTCCACCATGCTTGACAGATGGCGTCAGGCACTCTTCCAGCATCTTTTCACCTGTTCTGCGTCTCACAAATGTTCTTCTGTGTGATCCAAACACCTCAAACTTTGATTCGTCTGTCCATAACACTTTTTTCCAATCTTCCTCTGTCCAATGTCTGTGTTCTTTTGCCCATATCAATCTTTTCTTTTTATTGGCCAGTCTCAGATATGGCTTTTTCTTTGCCACTCTGCCTAGAAGGCCAGCATCCCGGAGTCGCCTCTTCACTGTAGACGTTGACACTGGTGTTTTGCGGGTACCATTTAAAGAAGCTGCCAGTTGAGGACCTGTGAGGCGTCTATTTCTTAAACTAGAGACTCTAATATACTTGTCTTCTTGCTGAGTTGTGCACAGGGCCTCCCACCTCTTTCTACTCTGGTTAGAGCCCGTTTGTGCTGTTCTCTGAAGGGAGTAGTACACACCGTTGTAGGAAATTTTCAGTTTCTTCGCAATTTCTCGCATGGAATAGCCTTCATTTCTAAGAACAAGAATAGACTGGCGAGTTTCACATGAAAGTTCTCTTTTTCTGGCCATTTTGAGAGTATAATCGAACCCACAAATGTGATGCTCCAGATACTCAACTAGCTCAAAGGAAGGCTAGTTTTATAGCTTCTCTCACCAGCAAAACAGTTTTCAGCTGTGCTAACATAATTGCACAAGGGTTTTCAAGGGTTTTCTAATCATCCATTAGTCTTCTAAGGCGATTAGCAAACACAATGTACCATTAGAACACTGGAGTGATAGTTGCTGGAAATGGGCCTCTATACACCTATGTAGATATTTCATTAAAAACCAGACGTTTCCACCTAGAATAGTCATTTACCACATTAACAATGTATAGAGTGTATTTCTGATTAATTTAATGTTATCTTCATTGAAAAAAACAGTGCTTTTCTTTGAAAAATAAGAAAATTTCTAAGTGACCCCAAACTTTTGAACGGTAGTGTGTATGTTTACAGGAAACATATAGGGTGTATTTTCTGTGGTTGTCTTACCTCCTCTAGAGGTTTGCCAGTTATAAAACTGATTTTCTTTCTGGTGTAGTCACAGATCGCTGTGGAAATGGCCCCGAGCCATTCGTCTCTCTCTCTGGCTGAACTACAGGAAGAGAAAACAAAGAATTACTGCACACCCTGCACAGCATCAACACACCTATGCTCAGCAATGAGAAACACATGCACTATTGGAAGATACAGTATCTCTTGATTCGGATCATTACCTTGCAGACAGAATGAAGGAGCGCTCCACACTCTCAATGTTCAGCTCGTTCTGATAGGCCTCCTGGCTTGGTTTGCTAACCTGTAAGGGATTTCACTGTGAGCAGCGGTGGCAGTATATATCTTGTATCTTGTGATAATACTGATATGACAAGAGTTCTCACCCTCATCCCAGCCAGACACAGAAGGTTGTTCAGCTTGTACTGACCCGACTGAACAGGGGTGGTGTACAGCAACATGTCGTTAAACTAAAGGAGAAATCACATATGAGAAAAGATTATGATAAGACAGTTCCAAAGTTTTGGTTTGGTTGAGATAACCAGGGGTTAGGCTCTGTGCTAGGGAAGAAATAAACTCCCCTACAGTACATATAATGTAGATAGGTAATTTGTTACATTTTACCAGACGGGTGGTCAGACCCTGAGAAGGGATGGCAGAATTGGCAGGTTATCGAGGGGAATGAATTTGGGTCACTTTGGTTTGGAGTGGATGGCCCCCCTCACCCTCAACAAATCGCCCACTGTATATAGTATAGATTTGACCCCAAGACAGTCAAGAACCTCTGATCTATCATTTTCTTACGATTTTTACAGCAGCATAAAAAACATTGCGAGACATGGATGAATGAACTAAATAACTGCTTGAAAAGGAGTGCTTAACTAAAAATGTTTTTAGAATGAGTATCTCTTGGACATCTGATCATAATGATTCTTTGCAGAAGAATTTGCAAAGAAAGGGAAGATGGAAGAGTGTGGACTGGGCCGACGACACATTCATTACAGTGTTGCCATGATCATGTTCTGGAAGCGTGAAGCAAAGAGAAGTAAGAGACAGATGTGAACTGTACCAGGAAGAACTTTCTGGGCTGCATGACCTTCCTGGCCAGTTTCATCAGGACGCCCTCCTTCAGGAAGATCTACAACACAAACATATCAGAAGAGCAAATCAAGTCATGTTTTATGAAACAAGACATATATATATTAGATATTTTTCTGTTTCTGTTTAAATTTCATTCTTAAAGTAAATTATTTTGTAAGTCCTAAAGGCAATAAAGCATTTGGTTGATGTCTGCTGTTATTTACAAGGTCAAGAGTGAACTCTGAATTTATTACAATAACTATTATAAACTAATAATTCAACATGGACAATAAGTTCTTCAAGTGTCAGAAAAATGGAAATTAAAACATCTACTAATCCAAGACAACAGAGCAATGTGCATTTGTTGAAGAAGATATGTGTGATACAATTGAAAGCTCCACAACAGACCTTAAATTAGACTTTATTAGTATTGTTTGATCAGAAAAAAAATAAAAATAACAAAATGTAATTTAAGTTGCTTTCAGACATGCACCTTTCCCTGCCAGCCCGCTGGTAAAAACTGCAGTGAATGTAGAATACACCAAGATAAAGTCTGCAGAATTCACTGTGAGCGAGTGGGCATGTTGATGAAATTTCTAACACACAACAGACAAAACCTAAAAAAAAATGTTTACAAAATTTTTCCTGTTTGTGTGAACGTGTCTGACCCGGACAATCTCAGGCAAAAAAACAGTCTGGATAATGTCTGGACCCAACTGTCTGCACATTTTCCAGAGTTCAATTCTGAAAACAGCTTTAGATGCACTTTTTAATAGCTTATATTTAAATGATAAGCACACAATAACAACTCAGCGACATCGATCAGGTCTTACCCGCCCAGGCTGGACTATCTCATGATGGCCGTTCAGACTGCACTGCACCTGGATCAGCTTCTGGAAATTATCCTGAGATTTTTTTTTTAAATTAGCGATCAGAAACATGTATGGAGCATTTCATCATGTTGAAGGTCCAGTGTGTAAGATTTAGGTGAAAGGGATCTATTGACAGAAATTGAATATAAAATAATCCTAGTGATGTTTTCACTAGTGTGTTTCATCTAAATTATAGAAATTGTTGCTTTATTTAGCCTAGAATGGGCCCTTTATATTGAAATACTTTATATTTACATCAGGGGGAGTCCAAGGTTACCACACTACATCAAGATTACCACAGGTTCTCTTTCATGTTTGGAAAGAGAGGAGGAGGTGAGGGGGATGCAGCTGCAACATGACACTTCACCACTTTATGTCACTAAATTCTACACACTGCAACTTTAAGAGAACATGTTGATTTTCATATTTGAATCAGCTCTCACCCCTTGTTTCATGATGTCGTTGGCATGATTGGCCACCTCCTTCACAAGAGCAAGGGCAGCTGAGTAGAAAGGAAATCACATACAAGACAGATCAAGTCTCAAATCCACTGAAGTCATAACGGGAAAAGTGCACATGTGCAATAAGGTGTTTGATTTACCTTGTGTGTCCTTGTAATCACCCGAGTTCTCAGAGAGGTTCTTCAGATAATCTGAAACGAAATTCGACTCAGTGTCATGAAGTGCTCAGTGTTGTGTAGTAAATCATGTAATGCAATTATACAAGAGTGACGTGAGTTACATTCTTCACATTCTGGCACCGAGCGATCGACCCCGGTGCATTAGACTCATGACACTCTAAGCCCCCTCATGTTAAAGCTTGTGTTATGTCACTAAGATTTGAACCGTACTTCAAAAATCTTATTATATGTCAACAGAGGACGCAAGACAGAACCGTACACTGTGTTTGTTTTTATGTACACCAGGGGGCAGCATGACGCCTACAATAAGACTTCACAGGCTGGTCGTACCTGTTTAGGAAATAGAATTTTAAGGAATGATCTTGATTTAGATCAAGTTTGAGTTTGACTTAAAAATGATGCGTCAAGAAATTAACAGATTCATTTAATGCTGTGAAACTGACATTTCATTCAGGGGCGAATGTAGGGGGAGGAGCAGGGGTGCACTGGCCCCAGCTGAAATCTGATTGGCCCCTGCAGTGCCCCTGTCCTGTCAGTAGTCTTTTTTCATAAGGTTACAATACTTACAATACAAAAGTTCATTCAGAATTTGTATAACTTTTTTTTTGAAGTACACAATGTTCTTGAACAAGGAACAATTTTCTAAATATATTCAGTGATGTGTGGCTTTGAATCAAAGCTACAGTAAACAAGGAATGACCTAAATGTGCACCTTACTGAACCAGAAATAGTGCAGGGATGTTGGACATATAATTGGCCTCTCTGTGTAAATTGTGGCCCCTCTATGGCCCATGATGTGGACACTTCCTAGCACCGCCCCTGACTTCATAAGACGTTACCTGTGAGCAGCATCTGATACTGAGGAATCCTCTGAATAGGCTTCAGTAGGTAATGCTTCAGGGCCAAGCCGGCACAGCGTGGAGTGGCCTTGTACAGATAATGACACACTTCATTAATCATTTTCAGCAACACACACACATACAGAAACAATGACGTCATATCGACCCAAAACACGCACCTCCCCCAGACAGAGAGAACAGGTCTAACAGGCCTCGTTACCTCAAACTCCCGTACTACAGCTCCAAATGCTGGGTTCCTCTTGGTATGCTCTTCCAGCAAAGCCACATTCTTGTCAAACTCGCGGATGTAAGTGGAGTACATCTTCAGATAGGGCCCTTTCTTCAGGAAAATATCCGCTAGCTGTGCACTCTCATCCCTGTGCACAGAATGAAATGGTGTGAGATTAACCAGACCCATGTGACACCTCTGTATGCATGTGTAACAATTCCAAAGAAAACGATGTATTATTTGACAGCTCAAGACTATTGCCTGATTAAAGAGATGCTTGTGTGAGAGTTGAATGTGTGTTTAATTACACCAAACAACGCTCTTTGGCTGATGAGAAGCATCCATATCGTTTTGTTTAAAGGCACCTCCATATTTGTAAGGGCTAAGTCAGATATTACGTCAGAGTTTTCAGAAAAAACTGACTTTCCCAGTCGTAACTTTGATTTGCAAGATGACACGAATGCTGTTTTCAAGTTTGAAAGTGGTAATTAAAGTAATGGCAGCATATCATTAGAGCCTGATGACACAGTTGGTATGTTGTTTGTTCACTGTCAATCAAGGCTAATTAAATCACATCCACACACTCCTCATGAAGTCAATTAGCGAGTTTTTGAATGTTCTTTAAATGCTATGGGGTCTTTCTGTGTGGGGTTTGCATGTTCTCTTCCAGTCTGCGTGGTTCATGTCTGAAAACGGCTCATGTCGGCCCTGCGGTACACTGGCGACCTGTCCAGGGTGTACCCCGCCTCACACACAATGCCAGCTGGGATTGTCTATAGCCCCCGTGCAACCCTTGCAGGATAAGTGGTATAAAAAACAAATAGATGGACGGATGTGACAAATCTTGAAACATAACAAATGTATGGCGACAGAGCTGTTCACATATTTTTGGCCATATGGTGTAACAGTATCTTTTTTTTGTGATTCTGTTACTGTACCATTTGGCCAATCTCTGCTTCAGCTCTCTCAGCAGGTCTTGGTTGAGTTCGTAGAGTTGTGGGAGGTAATACAGGATCTGGTTGAGAAGTCGCTCCTCAATCACGGGCTTCCCATTCTGACGAGATGATTTGGACACCACATCTCGGAAGTCCTATTTATGTAAGAGAGGCAGAAAAGAAAAAAAGTGTCAGAAGGGACAAATACAGGAAGTCAACTAAAAGGCAGTGGGGAAATTCAGAAAATGCACAATTTTCTTAAGTTGTTTCTTGTTGAACTTCTTCTTTATATTTTCTTGAAAATGTACCGCAGTCTAAGAAATAGACTAAGTAACACTGATTTAAAAGTTGTCTTCTCTACAAAGTCCAAAACCAAATCTTATTAGATAAAGTCCAGGAACATTAAGTAGAAAAGTTCAAGAAAAATAAATACTGATTATCTTCACATTTTCAGTTTCTAGTGAATCAGGACTAAAGAGAGAGCACAGAGGAGCCTGAGGGCACCGTTTCTGCTCCTTTTTCTGATGATGTGGAGGATTTTTGGTGGTTTATGTGGACACATGGCAAATAAAAGTGCTTACAGACTGGGCACCCAGCAGAGAGCTCCTGTGGTTAACATTTGCGATCTCTTCCTTCTACAACAGCTGACAGTGACGGAGGTGGGTCATGTGGATATTAGTCAAAAAACATGGATGATTCACGAGAGAAGGAGTTGTTGGATATTTGTGAGTTATATTTTGTTACTGCCCACAGTGAAGTGGCCACTGTCACTGATTGACTTAAGCTGATTTGTAAGACTAACTTCACATTTTTATAGAGCTACAAGTCACAGCTGTAACTCTTTTTCTATTGTTTAGCATTTTAGAGACAATACGCATCCGTACAAAGAGCATAGCACTAACATGGCCATCAGTTTGTGGAACGCTGGCTGCCTGGTTACCATGAATGAACAAAGACTAAGTCTCCTCCACATTCTTGCTGTGACTGATCCTCATTACCGGCGCCATTCACCTTTGGTCCACAGAGACTCAATAACTTCCTGTCTGACCATCGCCTGTGACTCAGCCCTACTACGTTTCTTTTATCATGGCCGTCGTCTCTTCAAACATCTGCTCATATGACGGTTCATCTTATCAAATGTGAGCCTTTAACTTTGAGTTAAAGCACCATCGCAAAAACAGATACATGAGTTAAATGACTGTTAGCGGTATTCATCAGTTGTCTGTGTGTAAGATATGTGTGATCACAGCCCTGTTGATGCTTACATAATACAACTGTTCTTTGTTGCCTTTGTTTAATATTCATGATGTTGGTATTTTGTGGTTTTGATTGAAATGTCTTGCCAACCACGAGATGGATAATTGCTGTGAAATATAATACATTCAGTACATTCTTGTTCTCCACAGGATGAACTATTATAACTTTGGTATCAGGTGCCATCATCAGGACAAAATGTTCATATCTCTATAAAATGGCCGCACATTTACTTAAACCTAATGTAAACCCTTTAAGCCGCAGCTGGAGCCTATGTTGTCTTTACGGTATTTCTTATTTGCACAAGCTAGCACAAAAACCTAAACATGGTCATTATGCCTGTCTACCGTAGCCCAGTTAGCATAGTTATCATGAGCATGTTAGCATGTGTGATGTTAACATTTAGCTCAAAGCGCCAAATGACCCACCACTGTGGACATGTTGGGAATTGTGTTAAACTACTTATTAAAGCAACACTATGTGACTATGTAACAGCGCCCTCTTCAGCCACATGTTGTAGTTAATTCTGTTGTGCTCCGTGTCCGAGCGATTATGTGTTTTTTAATGTTGCCAATTTATCTGTAAAGTGGAGCTCTGACTGTGTAGTCCCGCTGAATATTACCCATGATCCCCGGCTTCCTGAACCAGAGGAGCAGCCGCTGTGACAAATAAAACAAAATGTTTTTAGAATTATCGATGTATTAAAGTTGAATGCTGAATATTGCAGCACCACTTTCCTTATTCCAAGTCAGTGAACCATCAAACTAATTCTGAAGCTGCCATTTTAACGTACATTTTTTGCATAGTGTTGCTTTAAGTCCCAATTTTATACACTGCTTTAGCTTTTGTTTTGTAATTGTCTGAAAGAGCCATCAAGTTTACATACTCACTGAGAGAGAATAAGACTAATACTGGTCTGTCAGCAGAAACTAATACTACTTACTGTTGTACTAGTTACTCCATATTATATTTGATCATGTTTCCCGAACATTTTGAGGGAAGTTAGCAAAGAAACCACATCATCATATCATGTTTGTGCCTTTGAGCCACTAAATATCAAATGTCCCCATAAACCACAAGGAGATGATGCAACTCTTTAAGTCCAGATGAGTGTAATGTTACCGTGAGATCACGCTACTGCTGAAATTCAGGGGAAAACCATGAGGAATGTGATCTGTGGGGATGAGACTGAGGGGAGTTGGGTCTCTTTTCTGCTGCATGGGGTGTGACCCAGTGGTTTGCAAATCAAACACATATGGAGAATGTGGGCTCTCTCAGTAGACAAGCACTAAGTACAATATATACAGAAAAACACCAGCCTATCTGCTCTGATCACATCAAACATGGGGCCATGTTTTCATGTGAGGGGTGATGTGTGTGGGGAGAGTTCTTACGACATGAAGAAGCTTCAGGACATCGACAAACCTAGAACAACAACAAATGGGAAAAGATTAATTAGTTATGATGGATAAGTAGAGCAATAAAGAGGGTTAGTACAAAGAAAAAAATATTTTCTCAATTACCTCTTTTGTATAGTCATACTGACAATTGTAGTTTTATTTGCCAATGTTTTCAGATTTCTGTCTCCACCCAATACAATGTAGTTGAATGAAATTCAATTCGGAGCTTGCAGCTTAATATTTTTTTTAAATGTATGTCACATAATGTAAAGACCTTCCTGTGAGTTTTAATTTCATAAAAGAAAAATCGTCTTAAACTGTTAATGACATTTTTGGATTATTATAATATTATAACTTGAATAATTCATGGATCTTGATATAAACAATCATGTGACTGATGTTTAGGGGACTGATATTTATGAGTGTTTGCAATATAGGTGCTAAATACAAATAAAAGTCTGGATGAATTGACATGTGGTTTCATAAGGGGACTATTTGGCCGTGGCAGGGCCATGTGCTCTACTGAGTGACATTCTGGTTTAAAAAGGGTCCATGTGACCTGATTCTCGAGCACAAAACATGGCAGGCCCCTTTTCTGCCTGAGTGTGTGACCTTGCATATAAATAAACCTCTTTTCAGTTCTTCAGTGTCATTTTGCAATTTGGTGCAGATCCAAATAAAAACCTGAATCTGTTGAATTTAAATGTGGTTTCCAAAGGGAACTGTTGGGCCTTGGCACAGGTATGCACTCTACTGAGAGCCATTCTAGTTAAATGCCAAATTATCAGTATATTTGAGGTGTCTTTTCACTTTAAATGGGGGTGAAGGCACAAATCTCAGAGACAGATATTTCAAAACCTGGGCAAATAAAACCAAAATGCATGGCTGCATCGTAGTAAGAGAGGAAAATTTAAGTGACCTTAAGCTTTAAGAAAAAAATGAAGACTCTTACACACTCTCAGAGCTCATGATTTCAGTAGCGATGTGGTGAATCTTGCTCTTCTTCTGTCCACTCTGCGTCTCAAAAAAGCAAAAACAGATATTAATTGTGATTCATTAGAAGATAACTACTTACAACAGATATGTGCATCCTGAATAAGTCTGCAGCCATTTAAATGGGCAGTGGGTGGACAAAATAATAGAAAACACCTGTCAGTAAAACACAATGCAATTTAACAGACCTGTGAGACAAGTCATAAATCATGAACAGCATCTCCTCACCGCACTCTCCTCTGACTGCTCAGCGTCTCCTTTACTTGAGATGGAGCTGCTGTCGTTCTCATCCTCCTCATCTGACGACAAGGTGTTTACCATATAATCATCATCGGACGGGCCGTCGCCCAGGGGTTCCACCTCCTCACTGGCAGAGCTTCTGTTAAAAGGGGCACAATGTTTGAAAGAAGAAAAAGAGACAGATGCCAAAGCATGAACTGTGCAGGTGTTGTGGACACACACTAGCAGCTGCAGGCTTTTATCAAAAACACTGAATGCAGCCCAACGTGACACAAACCTTAGTCATTCTAATGGCACATGATTAGAATATAAAACAAGGCCACAAGAAAGGATGTTGTTGTTGAAAGAAGTGGGCGAAAGAGATGAGGCCCAAATAAAAAGCACCTAGGCCAGCACATGTCATCTGTGGGAGCATGCATTTTTGTCAGAACAGCAGTATTCAAACATTTCCTGCTCTGATCAAGAGGGAGTCATAAAAATAAAAGCACACAGGAAAGGCAGCATGATGCAGCCGGAAAAAACATTCAATGATTATCATCAACACTGTCACATGACATAAGGCCTGGTCCGGCTGCATGCCTCCACACACAGAGCAAAAACACTGCCAAGTCCACCTGAAGCAAAGTCCAAACCAGACACTAACCACTAGTCACAGTCGTCATACACACGGTTCGTTTAACCTTGCAGCGGAAAAATGATGATGTGAAGAGCGAGGAGGAAACTGCACCAAAGACAAACCTCATATCTGAAATACCAGAATCCCCTGAGGGAGAACCACGTGTAAAACAACAGCACCTCCCTGCACTGAACTGCAGAAAATGAAAAAGACCTAAAAAAAAAACAGCAAAGCCAATAAGCCAGTCAGCGGCTCTTTCTTATGATAAGGTGTCTACATTAGCTGTTGCATTTAAATGTAACTGGTCTGTGTTTGTGAGCTGCTCAACGTGTTTTCGACATGTGATTGTGGAACTAAAGCGGGCGACACGCTAAGCCACAGGAGGCAGAGTGCACAGTTACACAAACTGTAATCCTATTTTCCCCACTGACTTCTGCTCACCGGTCATTCATAACATAACATACATTCTTTACAAGATGAGGAACATTACAAACATCCCTCCCAAGGAATATAAATTTAATAAAAGTTTAACTGAGCTATTTAATCCTCAAACTAGCTGCTGTAGATACATATTTTAAGGGTCAGTTCACCAAAAAATTCTTCCCACCAGCAACTGCATCCGAATATTTGATTTTTTATGATTGCAGGATCTGAGCATTTAGGATAATTTAGAACCAGTTTCTTGTTCCAGAAACGTGGACAGTAATGTTCAGATTTTAACCTGATTAAGTTTAAGTCTGAATAAGACACAGTCATGTAAACAGCATTGTCTGATTACTCGAACCAGAATAAGGTCATACTTGGAATAAAAAATAATTAAGGCATCCAGTATAAAACCTAATGGTGACCTCACATTTCCTGTCATGGCTCCCACCCTCTGGAACCGTCTTCCCTGAGTTATAAAAAATGCAGAGGCGTCATCAGTTTTAAGAGGTTGTTAAAAACTCAGCTATTGCGTAAATATTTTAACTTGGTCTAGTCCTTATGGTTCCATTGTTTTTGCTTGTCCTCTGTGTAGATTTTATTCATCTGTTGTTTGTGCTTTACTCAGTTATTTCCTGTTTTTATCTTAATGTTTGTTTTGTACAGCAATCTGTAACTTTGGTTCTAAAAGGTGCTTTATAAATAACATTTATTTACTTACTTACTTATTCACATTGTAACATCCTATTGGAGTTTTTGCAGCCTTTTGACATTGGCATGTGTAGCAGTTACTAACTAATGTCATAATCAGACTATTCTCTGTAACATGTCAATTGGAAAATGAATGGAGCAACTTGTGTAAACATCATCATCAAAACTAGATTGTGATTGTGATTGCGCAGAGTCACAGAAACCTGGTTTCCGCTTTTTAACAATAATGTTTTGAGCTCACAGATAAAAATCTTTCTCCTCCATTGTGTTTGAGTGACACCAAAATAATCACCTACATCTTAACACCTTGAGTGGAAACGGATGATAACCCTTTAAAGACTGAAACACTTTTAGTTTAAGTGTCTTCTCAGCCTCAGACTAAAAAGCTGCAGAGCTGTCGTGCACTTTAAGACCAAAGGTTCTCCAGTGTTGCATTCGATCACAACCTGTTGCATGAAGTGTATATTTAAAGAAGCATTGTTTAGATGAGCCATCTGAATTCTTAGGCCAACCCACAAACACCTGAGAGGCTTTGTAAGCAACTCTCCGCCGTACTTGTCAAACTCCCCAGACAGGAATCTGTAACAACAAAAAAAAAAAGACAATGGCCCTGTTCATACCTGGCATTATAGTGCGACTCAGCTGACCTGCTTAAAAGTGTGACCTGTGTTTCCTTTTTTACAAATGATCCACAGTCACACTCTGTCATGAAATCGTTTACACATAAGTGCTGCCGCTTCGAGAAGCCTCAGGACTCAGAAAACAAGAGCAGCCACCTCTATTCCCTCAAAGGAAATTCATATGTGAGGTTATATAGAGACAGAAATTAAAGCCAACACAATCTACCTTTCATAGTCTGTCGGTGTGTGACACTGTTGGTTTCCAGTGTTTTTCTCAAAGGTCATATACGGCTCCTGCTCCTCATAAATCCCTTCATCATTGTACATGTCGCCTTGCCAGGCCGGAGGCTGTAAGAAGGAGGCCCCAGGAGACGACCCTGCCTTCCCCACGTAGACGTTCTCGTAGTCTGGGATCTCCTCATAGTGACGGATGTTCTCATAGTGATCCATCCCAGGGGGGACGTCATCTCCATCCACGCTTTGCTCCACTCCGATCAGAGGACAGGATGATTTACGTTCCAATCTTAGATGCTCTGAGAGGTTCTGACATGCATCTTGGTGATTATCAACACTTTGCTCATTGTCGTTGGCAGTGCAGTCCAGGCTCTGGCCTCCTCTCGCTTTCCGCTTAGGCAGCATCTTCACCGAAAGCTTCAAGTCCAGCAGTTTCCGGAAGGAGTTCTTCCTCGGTGTGTCGGAGCAAACAAGGTCGGCACCGGAGAACGACTTGGCTCTCTGTTTGCCCAGGCTGGACCGTGGGGGCTTCATGATTCCAGGTGGTAGGAGGCTTCTTCTTGCTTTCTCATCTGGGGGCAGAGGCAGCTCCCTCATCGCTCTCTCCCTCAAAACACAATCTTGTCGGGGAAGCACCTCCTGCCTTTTCTCATTATCTCCTAATTTCCCACTTTCTTTCTCCTCAGAGGATTCCTTCCTCTGGATCAACGTCTTGTGGCTGCTGTGTCTCTGCGGCTTCTTCGGAAGCGCTCTATGCGCAACATTCTGGGCTGCCACGGTGACGGCAGGAGGCTGGCTGATATCCGGCTGATTGAGCAAAAAGCTAGAAGTTGGACAATGCGTGAAGACTCTCTCCTGATCTTCCTTTCCTTCCATCTCCTTGTCCACCTCTTCGTTCTCCATGTCAACCGACACCTCCATCTCATAAACGCTGCTGTCCCAGCCCAGGTCCTCCTCGTCCACATCCTTTGGCAGCATCTCAGGTGGCACACTCTCAGGTGCAGACAGAAAAGGCTTTTTCTTGGGTGGAGGGGCGGGCGGAGCACTGACCTTTCTCACAGTCAGAACAATCGGCTGCTTGTTTTCACTAACAGGTACACTGACAGACAGGGGTGCGCTGTCCTTCCCTTCCGATGACACCTTCACCTCTCTGACGTTCATCTCCCTCCCTTCCTGCATGCTCATAGTCTCTTCCCTCTGCTCCTCCACCTTTTCCTGAGCAGCCAGAACAGCTGCCCTGGGTTTCCGTGGCACTGGGACTGGTTTGGGTTGGGTCACGCAAGATAATTGCCCTGAGCCAAGAGCATCTTCCTTCGGCCCACGCCCCGGTGGACCCTGAGGTGTTACATTACCATTTGACTCATCGCTGCGTGTACTGTGAGGAAGAGAGGGCCTAACGTTCACCACAGGACTGGAGGTAATGTCTGTGTGAGGATTTTTGTCCAAATTGAGCCTCTCTTGTAGAGGTTTATGGTGAGTGAGGTGGGTATTGGTAGAGGCAGACTGTGGTGGTTTATCACTCATCACGTGGCTCTTACTAGCGTCCATTCTCTCACCACTTTCCACCACACCTCTGGATGTTTGGGGAATCTTTCGTTTTTCTTCACTTTTACCCTTCTGCAACTCTTTCTCCGTTTTGTCTCTGCTTGCCGCTGTGCTCCTGACGCATTGGCAGTTTTCCTGGCTACACAAGCAAATAGGAATAATATAATCCCAATCTGGTTTTTTGTTCTCTTGCTGTATTCCATTCTGAGAGTTCACCAGACCAACGGCGCAAGGGTTTTCTGTTACAGATGTTTGGTGCAGGCTCTTCGAAGCGATGGGTTTCGTTCCCACGGTGGCGGATGTGAGTTTGGAGAGGCAGGGCTTGGGGGCCAGTACCGGTTTGACCCTCCTTGGCATGCCGGGAGACGGGAGAGAAAGGCCGGCTCTTCTGGTGGTGGAGGGAGAGACCCCCGGCCTCTGGGCCTGCACCAGCTTTGGTTTCGGGGCCAGAGGTGGTTTGTGCATGCCTGAGGAGAAGAAAAAAAACATACACACACTTGAGATTTTGAGTTTAGCAGCACCACAGTCAAGCTAAATCTAAAATATTGTTGAAAATTGTAACTGGTCTGTATTTATTTGGCAGCTTTTCTAGTCTTGATGACCACTGAAAGTGCTGTACAGCACCATTTTCCCATTCACCCATTCACACACTCATTCATACAGTGCATCTATGTGCAGCACTTTCACCTATCACTGCTGGCTCAGTCATTAAGGGCCGTCAAGGGTTCAGCATCTTGCCACAGCCGCCCCAAAAAGCCGCCCAGAAAATGACCATGGCTCTAATCTGACACAATGTAAGAATCATGTTCTCAAAATCCAGACGGCATGTCAGATGTATTTTCAATCTGACAGATGTTGCTCTAATGGGGCTTCAATCCTTAACTCGTCAAATTTTCTCTGCAGCATTGATCCTGACAGCTTAGTGTAAAACTGTAAAGTACTACAGCACCTCTCCGGGGGGTGGGGGTTCAAATATCACATGGCTTTTGTCTGCCACTGCACACAGCAGCACAGTAATCCAGCTAATGGCCCGTGTCAACATGGCAGAGGAGGAGGAGCAGCAGATGGGAGATGAAGAGTGAGGGGGTCACAGGGACTGGGGAACAGTCACGCAAACTGGTACATCTGTCTGAACTAGTGCCCCAAAATCTTCTGTGGAAGACTGTAACCGTAACATGCTGATGGGAAGGCATGTTGATGGTTTTTTATTTCCCTACTCAGCAAACTATGGAGTAGTACACAACACAGATTTACAGAAACACTCAGCAATGGTTCTCAAAGTGGAGGGTGGTCTCCCCTGAGAGTGTGTATGTGTGGGGGGTGGGGTCATAGAGTGACACCATTAATATGATTTATGTAGGAAAAACAAACAAACAAGTTTGACAATGCTGTGGTGTTGACCTCTACCTCACTACAACTCAGTTGGGATTCTATTTAATAAATTGCTTCCCCCATCTTGTTAATGACTGCTCTAAAGTCATTTAATCTGCAGGTTGTTGGCACAAACAAGTTAAATGCCCTAAATAATAATACATTTTTAAAAGCAGCATTGCCTGTACAAAACACACACAAACACACACAGTCTACATTTAAAGGTCTAACCAGGGACTGGAGTCGCAATAAACTTCAGCCACATAAAATATCTGTAGCATTGTTTATTTGTATAAATAAGAAATAAATATATAAACATCTATTGTATTTGTTTGTTTGTATGTTTGAGAAATAAATCAAATGGTTATTAAAGCAGTGCTTTCGAAATTTCCTGGTTCAGACACACACACGAATCAAAGAACAACAGTTGTCTCTCTCTCTCTCACTCACCTGAGTTCATCCTCGCTTCTCTCTCTTCGCTTTCTTCTTCTGTCAGAACAGAGGAATCGAACCTTCTCTGGTCGTCACATCGCGAACCGACGACTCAAACTAAGTTACCGACATTGTTTCTTCGAGTTTGTCCGAGAGCCGCACTTGTGGTCCCGCTGCCAACAGTTCAGAGTCCCTGCAGCACCTCCGGCTGCCTGCGGTATGAACCAGGGAGTTTGTACTTTCACCAAACCACCACTAGAGGTCCTCAGCGGCCACAGACTGCCGGATATAATAATTTAAAAACTCCTTTATATATAAACATAATAAATACAAGGTATGTGTAATGTTAAATAAGTCTAACACGTGTGAGAGAAAACACAAGACTTTTGAATTTCAAGTTATTATTGTGTAAACTACAACATACTCCCAATCAGATCAACATGTCCACCACATCTGAATTAAAACCTGCTCATCATTAACTTTCTTGAGTGGGGTACACACATTTATTTCCACATACATCATCATCACTAAAATTACTAACACTGGTATATGACTAAGAGTCAAGCTGATACTGTGTAAGCCATAATTGATAGTTGAGGAAGTAAACATCCTCATGTTGAAATCTGATCCTCTTACTGGCTGTAAAGAAGGAAGTTGGGTGAATAACAGCAATTGGCAAGGCTGTGAGAACAATTTCACATATGTATGTGGGAGAAACATTACAACAAAAGATTGAAAATTAAGTGTTTATTAAAATGATAACAAATCCAAGTAACACATGTATCTTTCATGGATATTTATATAAAATTAGAATATTCAGAGCACAGTGAAACATCTGTATCTCATCTTAACATCTTGGATCATCTGATGGCTGCAAGAGTTACCGGCACATGCTCCTTACTGTCAAAAGGGAAAGAAATGTTGTATCTGGAGTCCCATATAGGTGCAAACTTGCATACTACGTATATTAGGTGTTTGCCAACATTAACCTTAAGTATGAACCAACAGTGCACTTGATAACTTTTCGAGGGAGATACAGAGGTAATCTTGTCAATGCGTCGTCAAAGGAACATGCGGAAATGTCTGTTTTGATTTGACACAAAAGTTTCTCTGTCGTTGCTGCGATGCCTCACGAACTTCGATGGTTTTTCTGTTCAGGAAGAAGACATCACACAGGTAATTCACCCACATGTCTTAAAAACAGAATCTTATTCAGTAGAGTGCATACCTCTGCCAACAGTCCCCTTAAGAAACCACATTTAAATTCACTGGATCTGTATTTTTCATTGGATCTGATCCAAATTACACACACATAAATATCAGTGCCCTAAACATGCCTGGTTTTTTTTTTAGATCAATGAATTATCCTGTAAGAAAGAAACAAAAATGTTGAAGGGTCTCACAATGTTAAAGAAAGTAAAAAAAGATCCCTGGATCTGCCCACTGATCCAGATCTACACCAACATTTAATTTGACCTTCCTTGGGTCATGCCCCATCCCTCCACAAAATCACATGGAAATCAGTTTGGTAGTTTTTACATAATCCCGCTAACTAACACACCAAAAACCACAGATGAAAACCTTCTTTGTCGAGGTAATAAACAACACAACCAGAATGAGAGTCAAAAGGTGACGACAATAAGCTACCGTGCAGAAAAACAGCAGGAATCTAAATTTAAAACAGTATTTCTGTCACAACCTCTCATTGGCCTTCTTCTTTTCCACTGAAGCAGGCAGTGTTACGTCATCTCTTCCTGTCATTGCTGCATCTTGTGAGTTGTGTGGGTCTGTGGCTGCAGAGTTATTCACTGCTTCACTGTAAATAAATTACAGAAAACTATTATCATAATCATAATTATATCAGAGTATTTCTCTCTAATTTATATTTTAATAAAACATTTTGTGCTTCGCGGAGATGACTTCAGTTTAATTTCATCCATGGTTACAAATTCCATGATGATCAATGCAAACTGTTGAAGTGAGTTACAGTCAATCTGATTTGCTGGGGGCTTGGCGCAGCAGTACCTGAACTTGTAGTGTGGTGGGAGGCTCAGACCTAATCTGTAGTCTCCCCTGCTTCTGCAGATCTGCTTCTGAAGGTCCCCGACTGAGCAGCCGCGACCACTGTGCATGTAGCCCACAAACAGCAGCTTCCGTCTGATGTACATCTGCCACAGCAACAAGGAGGATTTGACATCATGTGTGTGAAGACGGGAAGGGGGGGGGGTGATATCACCACAATGAAACACTTTAACTGTCATATTTCAAAAGAAGCCTTCGTCTGACTGCATGTCTTTTTTTAGGTTACAGAGAAGTGGACTGGAGCAGCACGTTATCTTTTCCGCAACATAAGTCGCATCAGTCACAGGGTTATTTTAAGTTTCATAAAGGACCCTACGGAGTGTGTTCTCACGGTCCTGTCAATCATAATAAATGCTTATTGTGTCAAAACCTTGATTTCAATACAAACACTGTTTCATGTTATGATTTATGGACAATTTACGGAAAAAATGTCATCTTAAAGAAAATAATAATTTCAGCAGTTGTCATGACTGCAAAACTGTTCTCTTTTTGTCTTCTCTCACTGCACGTGAGCCCACTGTAGTGCCGAGGCAGACCCTCACTATAAGTCCTCCTCTGCTTTAGACACATACACATGTAAATACAGCTCTGGAAACAGCCGACATGTTATGTGTGAAACAATAGCAGCCGTTCAGTAAATCATTCAAATTTGTAAAAAAAAAAAAAAGCCACAAACCTGAATAGTATTAAAGCAAATTCAGTTTTGTTTGATGAAAAACATTGACTATAAAATATCCATTGCTGATAACCAGGTAGGATGTAGACAGGATGTTTGTAAAAAAGCTATGCACACAACGTCCAGCACACAAACCATAACAAAGTGACAGTGTATTGTAGAGCTGTTTAAGGAGGACTCGCTAATGAAAAGGAATAATTCTGAAGTAGCTCTGGAGCATTAACTCGAGCTGAGAGAACCAGGTTTAGAACAGGCACTGCACTGATGCCTTAAAATAAAATTAACATCTTCGCTCTATTCTTTAAACCACCCACAACATTTCACCCAAATGTCAAATTCAAGAGACATGGCAATGAAATGGCAGCTATACATGTAAAGGCAAGATTGCAAATTCAAGACAAATGTGGAGTGGTCTCTTAATCTTTTCGAGAGCTGTATATACATATATATATATATATATATATATACAGTGTTTATACAAGCACTGCTGCTGCCTCCCTGTGGCAGCCATGGAGACATGCACCGAGCAGAGCCTGCAGCCTCAGGCCGGGCCTGCAGCAGGTTTACTGACCAGGATCATCCCAGGGGCAGCGTTGTGTCGCTGCTGCAGCAGCATGTTGGCACATCCCCAGCCGGGCGTCCCCCCTGTTGACATCTCATACCTCACCAGGCGAAATGAATCCATCTGGCACTGAAGGAAAAAAACATGCTGTGTTAATGGTATAATAGCCTGCTGACTATAGGATGTCTTTCATGACGTGTTTCTTTTGCTTTGTAGCCAGACAATACTTTGCTGTCCTTGCAAAACCTGAATCAGTATCAAGAAAAATTCTACACATGTGCACAGGTGCACTGCTGACTA